>NC_062536.1:22567112-22629612 GCF_022655615.1 Tachysurus fulvidraco
ACACACACACACCTCAAATGTTGATTTTTCACCTGCTCCCTGTTCAGGTCACCACAGTGGATCAAGTCCACATATTTGATCTGTCACAAGCTTTATGCTGGATGTCCTTCCTGACAAAAACCTCCCATTTCATCTGGGCTCAGGACCAGCACTGAGAGTTAAAACACACACACACACACACACACACACACACACACACACACACACACACACACACACACACACACACACACACACACACAATTTCCAGAGATTTCTGTTTAGTGAAATGTGTTTGTTCTCTTAACTGTAAAATTCCCAGTAAAAAGTCTAAAAAATTCTAAATAAAATGTGGAGCATCAGTGCAGTAGAAGCTTGTGTGATATTAATTTTTCCCTGCGTGTGATTTACCATTTTAATGCACATTCATGTGAACAGGAGTCAGAATTCAGCACAGCACCAGTGCTGCAGTGCAACAAAATCTTTCCCTTTCTAATCAGCATCACCGTTAACATCATTTATTAAATTAGACTCGTTATCGACCAAGTTCATCTTTTCTGCTCTAAAACCTTGTCCTGGTTTCCTTTGGGCCGAATAACTGAAAGTGACGTTTGGACTATTTTCAGTGACGAACCCGATAAAGAGACTTAACTCACGTTAACTATAATCTAATCTTAGCCAAGTTAAACACAGAGAGATTAGATCCGATATAAGAGCCGTGTGACACGGTGTAGAGACGACTAAACGGTTCTATGGCACAAGTCTAGTGCGGTACAACAACTTAGCCTGGCCTGTATCCTAGTACATCATCCTCTCTCTTGTTTCCTCTCCCTACACCGCCTTCACCGCCTGCCTGCCGGCGTGCTGATCCACAGAGCTGTCGGTGCTCTGATTAGCTCTGCAGGATTCATATCAGTGTTGGGAAGTGACTTTCTCACACTTTGTTCATTTTTATAGCTTCCTGATTGTTCATATGGTCACAGACACTTTACACTTCTGCTTCTTCTGGTTTACAAATCAAATCAAATCAAATTTTATTTGTCACATACACATACATACATGGTACGACATGCAGTGAAATGCTTTATGCAACTGTCCGGTATAAGAATAAAAAGTATTAAAAAAAAAAAAAAATAGAATATTAATAAAAAGTGTAAACCATATAAGAAAACTATATAAAGATATAAAATATAGACAGAGAAATAATGTATATACATATGCATAAATATACATATACATAAATGTGTATGGTTTTTAAAGACTGTCCTTAAAGTGGACTTTAAACTTCATAGCTTCATACCGCCACCTACTGTGATGGAGTGTGAAGAGAATTAATTCTACATTTCTCCTCATCTCTATATCCTATATTTTAATCCACGGATCTTAATAAATCTCATTATTCCATTCACTTGTTTTCAGCTTCTCGCTCTGTAAACACCTTAATGTTTACAATTTAGTTTTACAATTTACAGATTTAGTTTTACAATTTTACAAGATACAAAAACCATCGGGGAACTTGAGTTTGTTCATCTTATCATCTCAGGAAGTTTTTCCTCACCACCGTCACCTCAGGCTTGATCATTACGGATAGATGTGTAGTGATAAATAAACTTTCATTATAAGCTGATGAGCTGCAAATCCAGTACTTCCTGTAGGTGTTTTTACCCAGCATGCAAAATCTGTAGTGGTGGAATGGGCAAATAAATACCTTTAAGGTCTGATGGGCAGGAAGGCAGTGAAGGCCAGAGTCCCATAGAATGATCCGGAGTAATGCTTGCCATGGCACTGGACTCTAACTTCAGAAGCAGAAAGGATGGTGTTGCTTCAGCACAACTTCTTGCACAGGTAATTAGTATTAAACATGAGATCAAATCTGATTGGTTCATTCTGAACTTTTTTATTCTCTAAATCCTTTCTCTTTTACAGTTAAATTTTATTTTTGCAATTGCATGGAAATCTTTCTGAAACAATTTTCTTTTCCTTTTTTTAATTAATTAATTAATTTGTCTATACAAGATTGTGGGGTTCTTTAGATCTTTTGTGATTGTTTAACATATATATCAATAAAACCTTTAATATTCTCAATATTGCAATATTGTAATTTGTAAAATCCGTTGTTTTATTATTATTATTATTATTCAATTCAATTCAATTCAAGTTTAATTGTATAGCGCTTTTTACAATAGACTTTGTCTCAAAGCAGCTTTACAGAACATAAACACAGAGCAGAAGGTAAACATAATTAATGATAAAGGAAATAACGAATAATAAAAGAAATAAGAATTAACAGAATAAAAATTCTAGATTATTATTAGATGTATATAGTTCACAGTGTGTATGTATTTATTCCCCTATGAGCGAGTCTGAGGTGACTCAGGCAGCAGTGGCAAGGAAAAACTGCCTTAAATTGGTAAAGGAAGAAACCTTGAGAGGAACCGGACTCAAGGGGGAACCCATCCTCATATGGGTGACACTGGGGGTGTGATTGTAATATACAGTCAGTTAAATGTTGTATTGGTGTGAGGTTCAAGGACTTCAGATCTCCTGAGTATCACAGAGTCTAACTGGAGATGTCTCAGGATTCTTAGAGTCGGCCTCGGCTCAGTGGATGTCCAAAGGCTTCGTCCCACAGAGGACGTTGGGAGCTGGAACAGTGTCTGGATGCCTCGGGATGGGTACAAAGAGAAAAGCAGTGGAAAGGGATTAACATATCTGCTGTTCATAAAAATGTGCAGGTCTGATGTACTGGTGCATGATATTATGGGATGTATTATGTGTACATCTGACTAAAGAGATGAGTTTTTAATCTACATTTAAACTGGGAAAGTGTGTCTGAGCCCCGAACAGGAAGCTCTGTCCCAGGAAGACTATTCCAAAGTTTGGGAGCTAAATAAGAAAACGCTCTACCACCTTTAGTAGACTTAGATATTCTGGGAACTAGCAGAAGTCCTGAGTTTTGTGATCTCAGAGAGCGTGAAGGATTGTAACGTGTTAGAAGACTAGTTAGATACATGGGAGCTAAACCATTAAGAGCCTTGTACGTAAGTAGCAGCAGTTTGTAGTCAGTTCTAAACTTAACAGGTAGCCAGTGTAGAGATGATAACATTGGGGTTATATGGTCATACTTTCTTGTCCTAGTGAGAACTCTGGCAGCTGCATTTTGGACTAACTGTAACCTATTTATTAAAGATGCAGGACAACCACCTAGTAATGCATTACAATAGTCCAGTCTAGAGGTCATGAAGGCATGAACTAGCTTCTCAGCATCAGATACAGACAGGATGTTTCTCAGCTTGGCAATGTTTCTAAGGTGGAAGAAAGTTGTTTTGGTATTATTATTATTATTATTATTATTATTATTATTATTATTATTATTATTATTATTGCTGTTGTTGTTGTTGTTTTTGTTGTTAACAAAAACAACAACAACAATAATAATAATAATAATAATAATAATAATAATAATAATAATAATAATAATAATAACTTTTCATTGGATGTTTTATTGCCATCTTGTGGATTCACCCATTTTTTCAGATATTAAATACAAAACCGAATCCAATTTTCAAGTAAATAAATCCAAACTGTACTGTCAGAACACAGACAGACTCATTACACTGTCAATATCAACCATCTAATCTGTGCTCAAAATCAAACGATGCTTTCAGATCAGACACACAGACAGAAATATATAAACATTACAGAACATTCATGAGACATTACATCAAAAAATGGAAAACAGTATAAACCTTTAAACAATGGACATTGTCTCCAAGCAGCTTTACAAATATATAAAAATATAGAATTAAAATTACAAAGTTTAAAATGTAATTAATATTTATCCCTGATGAGCAAGCCGGAGGTGACGGTGGTGAGACAAAACTCCCTGATATGATATAAGGAAGAAACCTTGAGAGGAACCACACTCAGATGTTAACCTCAACAGACACTTTACAGTAAATAATGTCAATGTAAATGGTCATTTCTACAAAAAGAAAAGTTCGTAGGTCGCTCAAAATAAATTCCAACCGAATTTCTTGTTGTCTTGGAGAACTTGCATCATAAAGTTACACTGCTTGTTTGGTCAGTTCTGGTCTTGCAAATCCTGCAATGCTAGGCTGTTGGTCTGTCTTTGGTACTCTCTTATTCTGGGGGGAAAAAGGAGAAAATTTTAACAATACTTGCTAAATCAAAAACAGAATGTACATGCAAAAAAATGCTTTTCATTTTAAAGTTAAAAGGACTATATTTACAGTCCCTGCATTTCTGTGGTGATGTGTTAATTTCCTTACTAAAATGTAAAAAACAAATCTCAATCAGCAGGGTTTATATTATTTCCCACATTAAGAATTACATTTAATATTTTGTAAAATTAAAGACTGGAATCATCAAATGCTAATATTTAGGGGTGGGCGATACTAAAATCTTATTTCACGATAATTGTTTTCTCAAGTAGGTCCAAGTAGTATTCAAGTAAGAATAAATACTACTGGAATTAAATAAAGGAATTAAATGTAAAATAAAACAGACTTCACTGTATGACAAGCACATTGATTCTCATTACATTTAATAAAGTTAGTTATCAGTAGAGTGAGTGAGTGATTTTGTTAACATTACGGCAACAGATTTATTTGACTGATATGACTATTTTTCCCAACTGTTTGTTTACATTCACTTAAGACATCTTACCAATGTACATAACTGACTGTTTACATGAATACTCGGCCAAACTTACATTTTGACATGATGTGTGTGAATTTATTTGACCGTGCAAGTGTAAAACCATTAGATAATTCATCACTGATGATGCACATTGAGGTGGCCTTATTTCTGTCTGCAAGATTTAAGTTTGTGCGTGCGGGCCCAATATATATTTAGCGTCATATCGCCCAGCCATAACAATGTTAGATTTAAATTGGTATAAAAGTTATAATAAGCAACTTACCTTTCTTTATTTTTTCTCTGAAGAAATTTGAAGTCGTGCCAGAAACATCAGTAAGAGTTGTTTTGCAAAATCCGCAGAGTGCTTCTTTTTACCGGATGTCTTGCAAATAAATTCTTTATGATTTTCGTAAGCAAAACAAATTATTGCTGACTTTGAAGTCATCGTCATAGCCACACATTGATATCCAGTGAGTGATGTGTGTGTTTCGTCTGCAAGCATAAGATGATGCTTCTGCTGCCTGCCGGTGTGGTGTAGTAAAATGACAAACGGGGAGACATTAATTAATTTCTCATCTCAATTTTATGCTGGTTTTATTGTTACACATGACGCGGACTCGACTGTACTCGGAATATTTTCCAAGTCTAAAATGTTCAAGTCCGTGTCAAGTCCGAGTACAAATTCACCCGAGTGCATGACAAGTCCGAGTTCATTCAAAATTGGACTCGAGTCCGAGTTCGAGTACCCCAACTCTAGTTTTGTGGTGACTTGAGAAACATTTATAGAACAAAGCAAATTATGTAGAATTTTGAAGAGAAGCATGTTTTCAAGTGATGAGACATTTAGATGGATTCATCTGAGCTTCTCTGTAAAAGTCTCTTTATCAGAAAAACGTTTGTAGTGTTTGTTCTATACAATTACTTTAAACATTACGGGTGGAAATTTCTTGGAAACTTCCTGATTCATTACATCATTACAGTAAAACGATGGCAAAAAAAAAAAAATTGTTGGTTGGAAAAATATTTATACCTACAGTAGATAATCTAAATAATCTAAGCACCTTTCATAATTATTTAATAAATAATTTCTACATTAAAATATTAAAATGTAGAAACTCCAGTACAATTAGTGTATTTTTATAAGGACATTAACAGGTAAGTTTTACTATGTATGTTGGAGAATCTGCTGTATTTCTCCTGGAAATCTACACAAACTATTTTATGTAACATTTCTATTTTTTTTTTGTACTTACTCTAAATCATAGTGTGTTTAGCAGATTAAATTATATTTAAAGTTAACCATATATGTATACAGTTGTATGAAAGTTTGCACTTGTCAAAATAGCATTTAAAATTTTTGAGGTATTAAGAATCATCTGTAAATAAATAAATAGATAAATAGATAAATAAATAATGATTATATGTGTTTACTTTATTTCATAGTTTCCTGAATTGTGTAACAAAAAGTGAATATTTCAATTACATGGTGAAAAATGTAGCTTACTTAGTTGTGTAATGAAAATTCAGGGATTTTAATGCACCAAAAATTACATTGGTGACTTCAGCACTTAACACAATTAACACTTAACACGTAACACAATTAAGTTCTACTGTTGTTTTTTATTATTTAATTTCACCAAAAGTTGAAGTGATTTCTTATCATAATCCATCCATTTTTCTGACCACTTGGAAGATGTTTCTCCACAAAGCTTCCAGGGTTTCTGGACACAGGGTTAGTAGTTTCAGCTCCTTTGCCCTTTTCCTTGCTTGACACAGGCCAATAATTTGCCCCTTCTGAAACAGAGTAATGTCTTTCCCATGACCACAGGATCTGACTTCCCACTTGGTGGTTTAAGAAATGAGAAGCTGCTCACGGCTTCAGTTCGTATTAAATAACCTGTTAGCAGCTGAAACATATTAATCACTGCAGTAATAATTCAGTGGAAAGCTCTTACCTGTTTCATTCTTTTAATTCATTCATTCATGTTCAATTAATTAATTTCTATTTAAAATTACGGAGGTGATTTTTTTTGCCAGGCTGTATATAAATAAATCTAATTCACGTTTATAAATCTGAATTTAAATATCTGGTGTTTATAGTCACTCAGTCTTTAACTGTCACTCCCACTTTACACTATGGTGAACTACCGTGTGTGTGTGTGTGTGTGTGTGTGTGTGTGTGTGTGTGTGTGTGTGTGTGTGTGTGTGTGTGTGTGTGTGTATGTGTGTGTGTGTGTGAGAGAGAGAGTGTGTGTGTTAGTTAAAACTCAGCTACTATTTATTCTGTTTATTCTGTTTACTTTTTATTTATCTGTTTTATTTGTTTTTCAGAGTTTAATTACATTGTACAGTGAATAAAATTATAAACATTTAAACATTCTGACTGTGGCAGTGCTGCCCCCTATAGGACAAGGGCTTTAATTAAATTCATTTTCATTTACACTAACACTTTTAACACTAGACATCAGTTACAGTCTCCAAACTCAGACCATTGATTTACAAATGGAGTCATGAGAGAAGCTCACAGTCTCTTTTTTATTTTGTAATGTTGTTCCTCCTTTTCCCTCATGTGTTGGCAATTATCTCCTCCCTTGTGTCATGTCTGATTGTGTGTGTGTGTGTGTGTGCGTGAGTGTGTGTGTATGTGCGTGAGTGTGTGCGCATATGTGTGCATGTGCATTAGTGTGTGTGTGCATGTGCGTGTGTGTAAGAGTGTACATGAGTGTGTGTGAGTGTGTTCATGGGTTTTTGAGCATGTGTGTGTGAGTGTGTGTGTGTGTGTGTGTGTGTGTGTGTGTGTGTGCATGCATGCGTGTGTGTGTGTGTGTGTGTGTGTGTGTGTGTGTGTGTGTGTGTGTGTGTGTGCATGCATGCGTGTGTGTGTGTGTGTGTGTGTGTGTGTGCATGCATGCGTGTGTGTGTGTGTGTGTGTGTGTGTGTGCATATGTGTGCATGTGCATTAGTGTGTGTGTGCACGTGCGTGTGTGTGTAAGAGTGTACATGAGTGTGTTCATGGGTTTTTGAGCATGTGTGTGTGCATGCATGTGCACGCATGTGTGTGTGTGTGTGTGTGTGTGTGTGTGTGTGTGTGTGTGTGTGTGTGTGTGTGTGTGTGTGTGTGTGTGTGTGTGTGTGTGTGAGTGTGTGCATATGTGTGCATGTGCATTAGTGTGTGTGTGTGCACGTGCGTGTGTGTGTAAGAGTGTACATGAGTGTGTGTGAGTGTGTTCATGGGTTTTTGAGCATGTGTGTGCGCATGCATGTGTATGTGTGTGTGTGTGTGTGTGTGTGTGTGTGTGTGTGTGTGTGTGTGTGTGTGTGTGTGTGTGTGTGTGTGTTAGTGTTAATTTCGTCACCTATTTTTAATTTAGTCTTACTCTTAGTCTTGGGCCAAATGTCCTTGTTAGTTTTAGTCATATTTAGTCATTCACATATTATTTTGTTAGTCAGGTTTTAGTCGACTAAAAGTCTCGTCATTTTAGTCTAGTTGTAGTCTTTACTTTTTTTTTTAATAACACATTAATGCTGATTAATGAAAAGCCTAAGATCAAAACTGTAGGTGTACAGTATATATATACACACACACACATCTATATAAATGACCAACTTAATACAAGTTATACATGGTATTACACACACCATTATAGATGATATTTGGAGCAATATTACATGTAATTATTAAACTTGATTACTTACATATACATTTGCTTTTAAGCCTAATTATTAATGTTGATTATGATGTGATTGTGACGGGGAAGAGGTTTCAGGTTGGGGGGTAAAGAGTTTTTTCTGTCACCACTTTTGAATAAAAAACAATATCAAGGCTATAAAACTTGTCAAAACTCCGAATCACAAAAGTATCAGTGAGAAGTGGAGAACACGTTTAAACAGGAAATATCATTTAACACAAAAAGCCGCCTAGACGGTGGACTTGCGCTCAGGATTACTAACTATAACACACCGTTACCATGAAAAACAGAGCGTTGCCATGGACACACAGGATTCTAACCGTAGAGACGGAGCGCACTATTTTCTTTAGCGGAAGCAATACAATTGTTCAGCAGTGTCGTGTTGCAGCCACAGGCGTATGAGACCTGTAACGAGCAACAGCGCGAAGCTGCAAACTCGTCCTGAATACTTTAAAGGCGTAACAGCTGATGAAAAAACAGAGACAATTGTAGACGAAAATGAAGAGAGATTTTATCTTAGTTTTTATTTTATACAAAACATTTTCGTCTCGTCTTTTTTCGTCAACAATAATGCATGTTAATTTATTCTTAGTCAGCGTTTTGGACAGTGATGCAGTCTTGTCATCGTCTAAGACAAGACTATTTACTAGTGTGTATTTGTACCTTGACCCTCATCACCAGATGTTCCTGCTACAAGTACAGAAACTCATCAGGCTCATTCATGTTAATCTTATGTTGTTGTCAGATGTTCCTCATGTTTGTCTTATTGCTTTTTCCTGTGACTGATCATTTAAACCTCACACTGCTTACCTGAGTTTAAACACCTGTCTCAACAAACACACCATACCTCCTTTAGCACAAACTACAATTCAGATTCATTTCCTTCAAACCCCCCCCCCACACACACACACACACATAACAGAGAGTAAACTAAAAATAAATTTATAAGACTTATAACAAGATTTTATTCTTTTCCAAAAACTAATTAAATGATTTTATTGTGTTCTGAAAATTAAAATAAAACATCATAATAACTCATATTTGTATTTATATAGGAGGCACGATGGCTTAGTGGTTAGCACGTTCGCCTCACACCTCCAGGGTTGGGGGTTCGATTCCCGCCTCCACCTTGTGTGTGTGGAGTTTGCATGTTCTCCCCGTGCCTCGGGGGTTTCCTCCGGGTACTCCGGTTTCCTCCCCCGGTCCAAAGACATGCATGGTAGGTTGATTGGCATCTCTGGAAAATTGTCCATAGTGTGTGTGTGAGTGAATGAGAGTGTGTGTGTGTGTGCCCTGTGATGGGTTGGCACTCCGTCCAGGGTGTATCCTGCCTCGCCTGAGATAGGCACGGGCTCCCCGTGACCCAAGAAGTTCGGATAAGCGGTAGGAAATGAATGAATAAATGAATGAATGTATTTCTATAAATGTTTTTATAATATTGATTCACATTCTCTGTAAAAATAATAACACAATATACATTACATGCACTAACATATGAACACAGGTCAGTTTTGTAAAGAAATAAGTTTATACGATAAAATAGATCATCATTTGCAGGTAAAAGGAGTTTATGCTTTATTTTTAATATAACAAGCTGCATTTTGATTCTTAATAAAACTTCAAGAAAAAGAGAAGCTGTGGATAAAAAATTGTAATTGTTGACAAATTGCAGTGGTATAAGAATAAAAAGCCACATGTGGATGTGCTGTTAGAGGAACTCTGCATTATCATGACACCTCTTTATAATGTTACTCTAACAGTAAGACGTGTGCTGTGTTTTCTTCCCATGAGGCTGAAAATCAAGACAAAAACACACATCGATAAGGATTGGATTTAATAACTAAAAAGGTTAATTATGGGTGTTAATGAGTGAGGTGACGTCACCTCTGTTAGAGTGCTGAACATCTCTGTTAGAGTCCTGAACATCTCTGTTAGAGTCCTGAACATCTCTGTTAGAGTCCTGAACATCTCTGTTAGACTCCTGAACATCTCTGTTAGAGTCCTGAACATCTCTGTTAGAGTCCTGAACATCTCTGTTAGAGTGCTGAACAGCAGAGAGCTCCAGAGAAGGGTACGTATCTACTCTGTCTAGAAACTCCACATAATAAACATCACCACTATCACTGTCATTACCATCACCATCACCATCACCATCATCATCATCATCACCATCATCATCATCATAAATAATAATCATCACCATTCATTTTGGACTCACATTTATTTTCCTGGACAATCTAGAAAACAAATAGATTAAAAACATTTTATTCATTTACTACAAACTCATAAAACTTCATTCTGCATTAAAATCATTTTTACTTGTATTTTTCTGACCATTCGTAACAGATTGTACCTTATTTTTAATTGACAGGTGAAGATGTATTACTAAATCTGTGACTTACTGCATTAATTTGTAGATGAGAACTCCAATAACGCCAACACAGTGAAGGAGAACCAGAGAGAGAGAGAGAACCAGATGAGGGTCTGTAGTGTGTCCACATTCTGGGAAATAAATCAAATAAAATCAGATTAAACTACAAAAGCATAAACATTTATCAGCCCACTGTAGATACCTACCTGAAAGGCTATGATTAAACAGGTGCGTGTCAACACCCAGGTTGTTGGAACCAATGCACTGCAGAGTGGGTGTGTCTATAAATGATTGACGGATTGTAATAAAGCTGTTTAAGCTCGTGTTACACACAGACTCCACGTGGATAGACGTCACCTCAGATGAAGAGAGAGTTTGAACAGAGAAACTCCATTCCAGTGTAGGAGATGGATTTCCACGAACCTCACAGGAACACATGATGAAATCCTGAGTGCTGTTACAGCTGGAGGATGGAGAGACCTGAGGAGCATCTGAGAGGAGGGGGGGGGGGTGTTTCCCACAGGTTATATTTTACAAATTTTTATTAAAATCTTTATTTAAATTTTTTGGACTAAAATGTTTCTATTTGAAATTGAATGTTTTTACTTTTTATACTTTAAAAATATATTTTAATGAAATAAAATTGTATTGTGTTGTTTATGTAAAAAATAAAACCTCCTGACTCGTGGCACACATACTCTGTGTTGGTGATGTGCATGATGGAGGACATGGGGATTTGACATGGGGATGAGTTAAAGGTAAAAACAACAGGAGAAGCCGCACACCGATAAACTGCTCCAATAAATATAATGGTGCAACGTTTCCACCATCAGGTCTTCATCAGGCACAATATAAATGTGATCACCTCACCTCTATAAATAGGGAACAGGTGTATGTCTTAATTACACTCGCTTTCAAAATAAGGCACACTATACACACTATACACTATACACACTATACACACTATACACACTATACACTATACACACAGCATTAATCAGCTCACATGTTACAAACATATTAAATATATGTAGCGTCTGGTACACGTCATTTTAGATTTCATGTCCCAGGCACCCCAAACTTCAACATCTACTGTTCAATTAACCGATGACCACTCATTTTTACGATTTTATTGAGGGCTACACTCCACAGCGTCACACACCCACACCTGGCTCCAGAATGTCTGGAGCCTACACAAAGACCAGATAACCGCATGCGGCTTCTCTGATTAGGGGCCCTCAACACACACACACACACACACACACACACACACACACACACACACACACACACACACACATACACAACACAATGAGACATTCCTTTTACTAATAAAACCCTAAGATAAGGTACTCTAAGGTTCTCATTCTTATAACCCTGCTGTAATGTGTTCTTCTTTTAAGGATTGCCTGACTTAAAATTATTTGCTCCTTATTTTCCTGACAAGGGTGTATTTTATTCATGTGTCAGAAAACAACATTGTATTTAACATCAGTTATACTCTAATTACTGATCATGGCATGTTAATGTATACCTGTTCTAATGCTGTATGCCCCTTTAAGGTCTGATGTCAGAATGTATACGAAGCTATCATTTTCTTTTTACTTTCCTAATGAAAGTGCGTCTTGTTCTATGTTTCATTTTTGTTTCTTTGCCTTTATAACAACACAATAGCGTATTAACATCAGTTACCCTTCGATTAATGATCTGTGTATGTAATGTACCGCTGCCTTTATACCGTCATTACCCTTCATGTTTAGTATCCAAATGACCACAAAATTATCGGTTACTCGTTTTTTCAAACAATGGTGTATTTTATTTGAGCACGAAAGGTGCCATACCGTCTTAATACACCCTGGATCAAACTTTAAAGTCATCTAAAAGTTTGATAGCTAAACCACGCCCACAGACACCTGAAACAAAGGGAGTTTTTCCCTCCAAAACCTTTACCGAAGTATTGGTCATTGGTAATATGTTTGTGACAGGTGAGTTGATTAATGCTGTGTGTATAGTGTATAGTGTGTATAGTGTATAGTGTGTATAGTGTATAGTGTGTATAGTGTGCCTTATTTTGAAAGCGAGTGTAATTAAGACATACACCTGTTCCCTATTTATAGAGGTGAGGTGATCACATGTTTATATTGTGCCTGACGAAGACCTGATGGTGGAAACGTTGCACCATTATATTTATTGGAGCAGTTTTCGGTGTGCGGCTTCTCCTGTTGTTTTTACCTTTAACTCATCCCCATGTCAAATCCCCATGTCCTCCATCATGCAAATCACCACTGCGTAATAGGAATTAATGGAGTTGCTTAGTAGCTTTGCAAAAGTCATCTTCTATTGCAGAATTTTTTTTTCCTTGTTGGAATGAAAGCCTTAAGCCACACCTGCCCTTTATGGGCAATATTAAAGGCTTCTGTATTTGTTGTTTCATGTCCCAAATACACTATACACTAAAAGTGGAGGTATGTTCAGTTTTAACAGAGTGACTCTTGTACAAATCAATCTAAAGGACAAATGATGTACTTAAGAAGAAATTATTCCCAGATTTGTAGAGTTAGTGCAGACATTTCAGTGTGGAACGGACTAAAAGATATATTCAGTCGTCCTCCGAAAGTACTGGAACAACAAGACCAATTTTCTGGATGTATATTGAATGCTGAATGCTTTTCTTTTATGTTGTACTCTCCTTATACCCAACACACATTATTATAGTGTCTGTGTAGTCAAGGACCTTCTGCATCTCACTTTACTGCCCCTTTGAACCTGTCACAAATGTTCATGTGACAAATAAATGTCTAAAACTCAAGTAATGAAACTATAAGAACTAACAAGAACAATTATCATTAAGGAGTTTTAAAATAGTCTTGTGTTTAAACTTTATAAATACTCACACTGAACATCCAGGAA
This sequence comes from Tachysurus fulvidraco, assembly GCF_022655615.1. Taxonomy (NCBI): domain Eukaryota; kingdom Metazoa; phylum Chordata; class Actinopteri; order Siluriformes; family Bagridae; genus Tachysurus; species Tachysurus fulvidraco. The sequence goes on from NC_062536.1 coordinate 22,580,724, forward strand.
CACAGATGTGTTGTGATCTCCGTGCTGGTTTTGAGCTCTACAGTAATATAAACCACTGTGTGTAGAATCAGTCGTGTTGATGGTGAGATGGTCTCCGGTTCCTATCTGCTCTCCGTTCTCTCTGTACCAGGTGTAGTTCAGCACTGCTGGGTTTGCATCACTGCTACAACTCAGAGACACTGAACTGCCCAAAAGTACTGAATCAGATGGAGACACTGATACTGATGTGTCTCTAGGACCATCTGAAGGAGGAACAGGAAGCTGTGAGATAGAGCTGTGATGGAATATTTAAATATAACCTGATCATTGTGTGTGAACTGTTTCTAATATTTTACCTAAAGTTTTTTTGTGTTTTTTAAAACAGATTTTTTTAACTTATACTATAGGAACTTTCAGAGCTACAGCAGCAGTACAAATATAAATGTTGGTATTAGTTGCAAATTAAGTTATAAAATAATTGTTGATTATTATTACGTTGGCTTTGTAGAAGCCAACATTCTGTTTTCCTATTTAAACTTTTGTCAAGAGTAACAAAAGTAAACTTTTGTCAAAATTTTATCAAGAGTAACTCCTCCTAGAGCTTTCGAGCCACATGCACCAAATTCGGATATGTTGTAGAACCTGAAGTTTGTCTTTTCTAAGTGATCCGAGTACCGGTACTTCCGGTACCGGGTCTCAAATGGTCTTTTTTCCCATAGACTGGCCTTCCGGTTGTCCCGCAGCCCCGCCCCCAAATATGCAAAATCAAAAACATTTTACAACATCAACATGTGACATATCAAAACACTCAGAACAATGAGGGGAACTGCCTCACGGGTATTCTGATGATGTCACATGCTTGTCTCCACTTGCCTCCAAATGTTTTGGCACCCTAGCTTTCTGTCCACTTGCTTCTAAAAGTAACACTGTCCCTTATGTCCACTCCCCTCCATAAAGCACCAGCCTTTGCGATTACTTACTTCATCAAAGCCAACAAAGTTTGTCACGACAAACTTTACACATCTAGTTATTTTGGCTTCGTAGAAGCCAACATTCTGTTTTCCGTTATAAGCTTATTATTATTATTATTATTATTATTATTATTATTATTATTATTAAGTTCAAATCTTTTATTTTATTTTTTTATTTGTCCCCAGATGGGTCAATTCGTTTTGCAACAGATAGTGAACAAATCACACACAATCACACACACAACAACAGTACAAAGGATTGCCTATTATGCAGGCATAGTTAAAATAATAAAATAATAAGAACAATAAACAAATAGTAATTAATAAATAATAAAGTTATCTATGTTTTTTTTGCAGAGTTGAGAAGCAGAATGGCTGCAGGGACAAAAGAGTGTTTATATCTGTTGGTTCTGGATTTGGGGATTTTAAAGCGTAATCCCGATGGCAACACCTAAAATTAGCCCATAAGGGATGAGAATTATCTGACAAAATAGACTCAACCCTCCTTAACATCTGCTTCTGATAAAGATCCTCCAGACCTTTCTGCCTAGAACCTGTGATGCTGCTGCTCACCTTATTTAACCTCGAAAGGGAGTTTTTTTGTTTTACCGTGATGGACCCATACCAGCAGGTTAAGGAGAAGGTAACAACTGACTCAACAAAAGACCTGTAGAAAAGAGTCAACAGGGTCTTATCCACATCGAACTTTGCCAGCTTCCTCAAGCAATACAGGCGTTGCTGGCCTTTCTTGCAAAGCAAACTGGTATTTGAATCAAAACACAGCTTATCATCAATAATGGATCCTAAGTACTTATACTCTGTAACAACCTCTATATCCTGACCATTTATACTAGTTTTCTCGATGTTAGTGACATTGCACCTACAATCAATACACATGTCCTTGGTCTTAGAGGCATTCAGATCAAGAAATGCATCCTTACACCATGTAACAAAGTGATCGATGACCGGACTGTGGGAAGTTTCCTCATTGTTCAATAGGCTGACAATAACTGTATCATCAGCAAAGTATCAGTCATCAATCACAGAGCGACAGTCGTTAGTGTACAGAATATAGAGAAGGGGGAAAGAACACACCCCTGCGGTGAGCCAGTTGATGTAAGTGCCCAGTCAGAGAGATGGCCATTTACCCTCACTCGCTGAGATCTATTTGTGAGGAAATGTAATATCCATCCCACAAATTATTATTATGTTGGCCTTGTAGAAGCCAACATTCTGATTTCCGTTATAAGACGATCGAACATTCCATAGACTTGAATAGGGAATTCCGAAAAGTCCTCTAAGCTCTCACACACACAATACATCCAACATTAAGAATTGCATGTACTGTTCTATGCAGTATAATAAGTAGAATCCCATAATGACTGCAGTATTGACATGAAATGTCCAAACCCTCAGTAGTCACTTTTTGCCAAAAGTTTTGGCACCCTAACGGGTATTCAGGTGACGTCACTCGACACCACGTGACGTCACGTGTAGCCCTGCCCCCAAAACAAGCAAAATCAAAAATTTGCACCACATGGACATGTGACATATCAAAACACTCAGCACATTGAGGGGAACTGCCCCACGGGTATTCTGGTCATGTCACGTCATGTCCCGTGACGTCACGTGAGTTCACATGAGGTCACGTGAAAATTAAAAATTTGCACAACATGGACATGTGACATATCAAAACACTCAACACAATGAGGGGAACTGCCCCATGGGTATTCTGGTCACGTCACGTGAGGTCACGTGTAGGCCCGCTCCCAAAACAAGCGAAATCAAAAATTTGCACAACATGGACATGTGATATATCAAAACACTCTGCACAATGAGGGGAAGTGCCCCACAGGTATTCTGATCACGTCACGTGACATCACGTGACGTCACGTGAAAATAAAATATGTGCACAACATGGACATGTGACATATCAAAACATGGGAACTACCTCACTGGTATTCGGATCACGTCACATGCTCATGTTCCTTCACCTCCAAAAGTATTGGCACCCTAGGGGTCCAGTAGCTTTCACAATCTTTCTGTTCACTCACATCCAAAAAGCATCGGCCTTTGTGAATACTTGCACCGTCAAAGCCAACATCAAAGTTTGTCGTGACAAACTTTACAAATCTAGTTGTTGATTTTTATTTGCTGCTGTGACCAGACAACGGCACTGCATTAAAATAGGAACGTAGCTAATCTTTATTTTGTTAACATTCGGAAATGTTTCCTATAGTCTCAGATTAGTTACTTAACATAAAGACCAGAACCAGGCCAGAGTTCTACAGCGCTGTGGCTAAGACCACAGGATACGGCTGAAAGAAAACTATTTGAGTTTCTTATGATTATTAAATGTGGAGCCCGTGATAATATGAGCCGTGTGACGTAGCATTAACAAAGCAGCATTGTACTCACACTGAACATCCAGGAACACAGATGTGTTGTGATCTCCGTGCTGGTTTTGAGCTCTACAGTAATATAAACCACTGTGTGTAGAATCAGTCGTGTTGATGGTGAGATGGTCTCCGGTTCCTATCTGCTCTCCGTTCTCTCTGTACCAGGTGTAGTTCAGCACTGCTGGGTTTGCATCACTGCTACAACTCAGAGACACTGAACTGCCCAAAAGTACTGAATCAGATGGAGACACTGATACTGATGTGTTTCTAGGACCATCTGAAGGAGGAGGAACAGGATTTAGGAGACTCCATAAATCATTAAAGGTCTACTGAATGTGACTTGATTAAGATTAAACCCTTACACAGAACATGTAGAGTACGAGAGCTCTGTACTGATTTGTTATGGTTCTGGAGCTGGTAGGTGGCAGTGCAGGTGAAATCGAGTCCATGATGCAGGAGAGTAACGTTGAAGTTCAGCTTTGAGGAGCTGAAGCTGGTGTTGTGGTTCTGCTCCTGTCTTCTCTCCTCAGGCAGGAAGCTCCATGTCAAAGTGGGAGGCTTTAAGAGACATGGAGCAGCTGGAGCAGAGCAAATGAGACTCAATGAAGTTCCCTCCACCACCTCATTGTGGTCATCCACCTCCCCCTGATCCTCCTTATACAGTGTTATTGAGGGTCTGATTGGAGATGCTGAGATAAACACACACTATCACATTAGAGATGAGTTTGAAATGTGTTCCAGTGCATCATTAGTGTAATTACAGTGTACACACACACACACACACACACACACACACACACACACACACACACACACACACACACACACACACACACACACATACACACACTCCCCACCACACACACAGACATACACGCACTCACACACACACACCCACTCACCACACACACCACATACACACTCATACACATACTGTATACACTCAAACACACGCACACACACTCACAAAAACACACACCCACACACATATACACACATACACTCACACACACACACACACAAACATACCCGCACACAAACACACACATACACTCATACACACAAACACACACGCACATAAACATACACACACTCACAAACACACACACTCACAAACACACACACTCACTGCTGCAGTTCTCACCTCGCACTCTTATTGACACCGATGGAGAATTATACGTGTATGTCAGTTTTCCTAAAGCCTCTAATCTAAAGTAATATGTTCCTCTGTCAGTCTGTCTGATATCATAGAAGATGGTGGTGCAGTTCTTCATGAGGAGATCTCCTATAATTTCACCTTCAATCTTGTTCTCTGTAGCTACTTTAGAGTTAAAGACGTTGTTACTGACATCAATGCCATCTTTTAACCAGATTCCTGTAGGATCTCCCCGAAGCTCTACGTCATATTGTTCTGTAATCTGAAAACTGCAGGGTATGAGAACACAGAGTCCTCTCAGAGCTTCTACACTCTCTGGTAGACTGATGGAGAATTCTCTACACAAAACAGCTGCAAACACACAATAACACACACACACACACACACACACACACACACACACACACACGCACACAATACAAAATCATTTTTACAATAAAACAGGCACCAAACACTATAAAAAAATCACTCAGTTCCTCTCACATATACCTGATCAATTCAAAGACTAAATAAAATTTTAACACAAACCTTGAAATATAGAATAAAGAAAGATAAATTTATCCACAGTTTTCATTTCTCGGTTCAGGAAAGATCACCTGGAGAAGAAAATGTAATCATAATTAAAAATGTTCTGAGTTATCTGTGATACTTACAGTAGGTACAGATCATGCAAACAACACAACACAATAAATACAAATACTGTTGTGTGGTCGGTTTTATATCTATAAGATTAAATTAGTACAAGGCAACAAAATGCAAGGCTATAACTGCTGTAAATGGCATTTATATGTTACAAAGTATACTATATATATATATGATTTACACATATAAACACTGTAAAAAAATAATACTGTAAAATAAATACTATAAAATAAAGTGAAAAGGAATTAAATATAACAAGAAAATACTGTCCAACATACATAGTACCTAATTATACTCGTTTGCTTTAATATGATGCAGACCTTCCTGGTTTATTGGTATCCAGGATAAATACTTCCAACTTTAAATGTTATCGTTTCACACATGAAAAAGCTGAGTCTACAAAAACCTTCGTTTTTATACTGACCAAATTTCATTACATGGCATCAAACACATTAGTTCTTTTTAACTAGAATGTTTGGGAAATTAAAATAATGTTATTTTCTAAATAGGTTTCTTCTAACTGCACACAGCACATCATACATTTATAGTTTTAAACAAATTATAAAATATTTTATGATATAAAATCAGGGCTCTTTTGGATCAGAATGATTTTAATTTAAAGATGGTTAAGATTTTTAATTCTATACTATTGACTGCCTGAGATATCACAGCATCCATCTTGAATACTTTAACCACTGCTTTGCAACCACCTGAAATACCACACCAGCTGCGTAGTAAAAATTTGCCATGAGATACTATAAAGTCACGGGATACCATAAAAACCACCTACCAACCACCAGATAACACCCTAGCAGTTTTTATTTACTGCCTAATACAATTGTAAAATATTATACTCCAGTGTTAGTAAATTAGAGATTTGATTACATTGTTTTTTAGTTTTAAAAATGTTTATTTCAATGTTCTCTCAAAAACAGTTACGAATTACATGTCAGCAAAGAACCCTATACTAAAGCATTCTAGTGCAACTTAATGAACTTTAGTGTGTGAACGTTAGTGAACTTTAGTGTGTTTATGTATCGTTGTAGTGAAATGAGACATTTTCAAAAATAAATAAATGCCATTTTACCTGAGATGAACACATTTACCATCGTCAGCTACTGCTGAAAACTGAAAAAAAAAATAATAATAATTAACAGCTACACAACAGTAAAGAGTCCAGAAAACAGCATGTTGTGAATATCTTATGGAGAGCTGCAGGTATCTTCTTGTATTGATCTTGTGCTTCCAGAATGGGTCAATGACTGGGAAATGAATAAGGGAAATGAAATGGAAGGAGTTAAAAGGTTATGAAAGGAGGAAGTGGTACACATGACTATAAAAATCAGGGAAGTAAGAACATAGTGTCAGCAGAATAATATTAGAGAAAACGAAAATGCATCACATAAATTTTTAAAATAATATTAGAGGAGGAACATTTATGAAAACAGTTTATGAAATACAGTGGGTTTGTCTGTTAAATTAAACACCAAAAAAAGGTTTTCTTTATTGTCTTTTATGATCTGATGTGCCTACTAAAATCAAAAGGTACAGGCTATTTGTTGGTGCCTTAAATAGTGTGACAGCAGCACAAACACCACCACAAATAAGTGAGACAAAACTGCTCCTTGCCCACTTAAAGTCACTTTGGGTCCACCTCACTGCCACCAGTGCCTCACTGCCTTTCCAGGCACCTGTTCCTGAGCAGCATGGTTCATTTTTCGCTTAAATTTTCCAGGTAGAACATCCCTTTTCATTTCTGTTTTTATGGAGCACAAGTACCTAAAGTACTGGTAAGTAATGCCCCTTTTCCACCGAGGCAGTTTGAGTGCTTTCTTTTTCGACAGCCAAAGCACCGGCTCTGAACCAGGAAAAATGGTTCTTAAGTAGCACCAAAACGTTGCTGGTCTAGACTTAAGAACCGCTTGTGGTAGGGGCTGGGGGCGGGGTTACTGTGACAAACAAGACAAAAGAGAACGTTGTTAGCACCATCCGTTTAAATCAGAATTCACCACGTTTGGATGCCAATGTAGGCTTGCAAAGGGTTAGGGTTAGAAGGTTTCAGCCATAGCACAGGGCTACTGCCATGTTGGACAGTGACACTCAAGTGAGGGATTCATATGCACTTTTCAGAAAGTTACTGCAATGAGTGTTTGAATCCCATTGGGGTGCTGGGTTACCACAGAACAGTTACTCTTCTGCAGCTGGAGGTGTCTAACTGCAGCAGAATATGTTTTATCTTTTCGAATGCTGGCCTCCCAGATCAGATAGAACAATGCCACCTTAAAGGCAGTATTCTGTGCCGGCCTCTCCCCTTCTCTAAAGACAGCTCATTTGCAGGGATGAAAACCTGATATTGTCCCAGTTTATTACTATGAATATCCGCATTGATAATCTCCTCCTCAACCAAGCTGCCCCATCAATGCCCACACTTTGTCCCACTTCACGAGGAGACACTGGAGACCATGCAGGCCACACTCATACCTCCGCAGGAGAGCGAGAGTGTCTATACCCAGACTGTCCAGAGATGCTGTGCACTATTATATCAGAATTGCAAATTTTATGAACAGCGGATATGTTAATACTTCTCCATTGCTTCTCTCTTCTACCCATCCCGAGGCATCCAGAAATTATACCAGCCCTGATCGTCTTCCGTGCGATGAAGATTTTGGACACCACTGACATGAGGCCGACCCTGCGAACCCTGAGGCATCCAGAGATCTACCAGCTACACTTATATTCTGCTATACTAAAAAGATGTAAACTCCATGTGATCTTTTGCATCTATACAACATTTGTTGACTGTATATTTATAATCACACCCCCAGTGTCACCCAGATGAGGATGAGGTTCCCTTTGAGTCCGGTTCCTCTCAAGGTTTCTTCCTTACCATCTAAGGGAGTTTTTCCTTGCCACCGCTGCCTGAGTCACCTCAGACTTGCTCATTGGGGATAAATACATACAAATTGTGAACTAAATCTATCTAATATTAATCTTGAATTTTGTATTCTATTAATCTTTATATTATTCTTATAATAACCTTTTGTTCTATGTTTATGTTCTGTAAAGACATAAACATAGCTGCTTTGAGACAATGTCAATTGTAAAAAGCGCTATACAAATAAACTTGAATTGAACTGAATGCCCACACCTGGCCTGAGAAGGTGAGCACCCACCCTTGCCCATTTAGCTTACGGTAACAGTAATACTGCACCTAAGTGACTCTTCTCTGGTGGATTCAGCCCTAGTGGACTCAGTAGCCAACATCATCCACTACCGCCTTATCCAGGATCTCTAGCAAACCACAGAGGTGGATAAACAACCTATCAGGGATGGCCTCATCACACATAAAACACTTCCACTCACCATTCAAATCAGAATGTTTCACTTTGAGGAGATCAATTCAATTCAGTTCAAGTTTACTTGTATAGCGCTTTTTACAATTGACATTGTCCCAAAGCAGCTTTACAGAACATAAACATAGGACAAAAAAATAATATAATGATTAATAAAATAAAATATTCAAGATTAATATTAGATATATTTAAATGTGTATGTATTTATTCCCAATGAGTAAGTCCAAGGTGACTCAGGTGACTGTGGGGAGGAAAAACTCTAGAATTGAGGAAGAAACCTTGAGAGGAACGAGACTCAAAGGGGAACCTCATCCTCATCTGGGTGACAGTCTGACAAATGTTGTATTGATGTAAAAGATCACATGGAGATCACATCTCCTCTTTAGTATTGCAGAGTCTAACTGGAGCTGGTAGATCGGCTTCTTTCAGTAATTTAGTTGGGATGGGGTCTAGTGAACAAGTTGTTGGTGTAGCTGTAGTAATAAGTTTATCTAACTCTTCCTGTCCTGTACTTGCAGAGCACTGTAGTTGTGAGTGTAGAGCTTTAGGTGAGACTCGGTCACAAGCTGCTCTCACATGTTGAACATCACCTATTTTGTTCCTGATGGTTTCAATTTTATCAGTGAAGAATCCCATAAAATCCTCACTACTGAACTGTGATGGAATAACAGTGTGTTCAGATATCTGGGTTTTTTGCTAATCTAGCCACTGTGCTAAATAAAAACAGACATCACACTGCTCATCACCTCCTCCCCTGCCGAGCAAATCATCCTGGTCTTCCCCTGGCTGTAAGAACATAACCCACTGATATTCTGGGCAGAAAAGAGAATCACACATTGTTTACCTCACTGTCAACTTCATTGTCTCAGATGTAAAGGGGAACTACCTTGTCACACCACCACCCAGACACTAACCAGATCATGGCCATACCCAAGAAATACCATGGCCTGTAGGAGGTCTTTTGTAAGGAACAGGCCACAAAATTACCCCCCACTACCCCTGGGCCTGCTGTATTGAGCTCCTACCCAACACCACCCCACGTAAATATTGTCTATCCACCCCGAGATGGAGACCATGGAGGAATAGATCAAGGAGGCAGCCAAGTTTATCTGCCCCACCACATCGCTTGCTGCTTCAGATTTTTTCTTTGTGGAGAAAATAGACAGGGTTTGTGACCATGCATTGAATATCTGGGTTCATCGCTATCACAGTGAATCATCCCTATCCCCTACCACTGATGCCACCTGCCCTAGAACAGCTCCAGGAAGCATGGGTATTTACTAAAGAAGATCTAAGAAGTGCTTACAACATAGTCTACATAAGTGAGGCAGATGAATGGTAGATGGCTTTCATCACCTCTGTGGTCATTATGAATATTTAGTTATTCCTTATGGGCTGACTAATGATTCCTTATGAGCTGTGTTCAGTCTTTTTTTAGAGATTTTCTGAGACCTCCTGAGCCATTGCGTCATTGTGCACATAGATGATATACTGATATATTCCAAGAACTTTGACACCATTGTGGCTCACGTATGCCAGGCAGCGGCTACTCCACAACAACATGTTTTTGAGAGAAGAAAAATGTCAGTTCCACAGGTATATGATCACGTTTCTGGAATATGTGGTAACTAAGGGTGCTTTCACACCTATAGTTCGGTTCATTTGGTCCGGACCAAAAGCAAATAAATGATACATTGTATATTTTCAGCAGTTGTGGTTCCTTTCCACACCACACTGATCGTTCTGTTCCGCACCAGTTGAAACGAACCAACATGCAGTCATGTGATAACATCCACATCACTCATTGGCCACATGTCTTTGAGCGGATTTCCTAAACTCCTTCTCGATTGGTCAGAATAAACGTGCGGGAAATTTCAACGAAACTCCGGAAGTAAACAAAAAGAGGAAACTACAGCATACAGTACACCATGGAGAGACGACCGCGTGCTGCAATTATGTTGGTGGTTGTAATCTACTACATCGCTCGTATACAGCATTCTATGCAAAGTCTTAATTTTCAGACTGAAGCGCGGATGCGGCTTGAAAATATCATTTTAATGCACTGCAAACGGCGAAGACGCATCGCGAGACGCTTCAGGAGTCGGCGAGCATTACTTTTGTGAAACTGTGACATGCTCATCTTCCGAAAATATTGCCAACGACCCACTACGGCAGCTGGTTTAGTCCAAAATACGCAATACTTTTTGCAGTTGGGTCTATTCGATCTCGGACCGTGTTCTCACCACAAACGAATCGTACCAGAGTTCGTTTGAAAGCGTACCGCGACCACCTCTCCAAGGAAGTCTCAGTACGCTTGTTTGGTCCGCTTTTGGTGCGCACCAGAGTTCGATTGCTGCATTCTCACCTGCCCAAACGAACCGCACCAAATGAGCAATTGAACTCTGGTACGATTCAACCGAACTAAACAAGGCAGGTGTGAAAGCACCCTAACCAGGGGTGCAGATGGATACTAGCAAAGTGAGGATTTGCAAACGTCTATCGTTTATTGTCACTTTATCTGGGAAAGCCGTGCCTTTTTTTCACACAAACTCACCCCAGCAGACATTGGAAACCAGGAGTTGCTATCCATTAAGGAATCTCTGGAAGAATTGAGACACTAGCTGGAGGGGGTGCAGCATCTATTCCAAATACTCACCAGCCACAAAAATTAGAAGTTCATAAAGGGGGCTAAGACGCTCAACCCCAGGTAAGCCAGATGGGACCTTTTTTTCACCCAGTTTAGACTCACTGTGACCCATCGACCTGGTTCCAAGAACAGTAAAGCTGATGTGTTATCACAACACCCTGACCCCAAACCCATCGTGAATCGGTGCCTGATTTTTGGTAATCTGCATTTGTCTGCCAGTTTTAATTGTACTGCCTTGAACTCGTTATTAACCCCAGCTTTGCAGCACATGGATCCTGCTTCACAATCATAAAAGGTAGATTTGTAATGTACTGTGATTTTAGATTTTATTTTCACACCCAATCAAACCATTTAAATATCTGATTTTTAAGTGCATACTAATAAATATAATTTTAGTCATTTATATCATTAATAGTTATATAAACAAATAGTGGAAAAACATACAGTCCTATAAAATCCTATACATACATCCAAAACCACTGACGAGCGCAACAATCTCCAGGCAGGTGAGACTACTTTATGTCGGGCAAAAACAGAATCCTCAAGTTCTCAACCAGGATTCAAAATGCAAGTGGACTGGCAAATGTAATCTTGACAGAATCCTGACTTGTTTTTTATTATCTCTACTTCATCTCATTGTATTGGAAAGTATTATTATCTAATCAGCAACAAAGCACAGTAATAAACTTCTGTCTGTCACACACTTAATGTTTATTAAACATCAATAAACAGTAATGATAATCTGTAATGACACACAATTTAACAAATGACTCTCAGGCAGATTACGTATGTCTACATACAAGACATTTATTGGTACAGAATCTAATTTGTCAAATTGTTTCAGATGTAACTGTAAACACTTTCAAAGAGAGAATCCAAAATATATGGTGTAATGGGCAGTTAAGGTCAATAATTCAAACACAAAAACTGGGGGTTAAATAAAGTCAGAGATGAAGCAAAGAAGGGCAGGGTCATATACACATATATTTAAGAAAAAAATAATTATATAAATAAATATCTAGAAAGAGAAACTATGGTCCTTTCTATGTACTTTCTAAAGCAAACATGGCAAATGAAGATATTTCAATATTTGCAGAAGGGCTCCCTCTGGCAGTGTAGCAGGGAATTGTCTGGGGTACATATTAACATTTACAGCAATAAACACTATATAGATCAACAAATAAGCATGTATCTATAAAGTTTGTGCAGCTTTTTAGACTTTGTTCTCTTGTAGTCTCGTTTCTGAAACACAAATTATATTTTATTATAAGTGATTTCTGAAGTTCCATGCAGAATAATTAAACAATGATGACTGATGACAATAAATGATGTAACATCACCTCTGTGAGTCTGCAAAATCTCATACACGTTTGGAGCAGAACGCTGGAGAGAAGTATAAATATTCCCACTCTTAAGAACCTTAAATAACAAACAGTACAATATCTTTTCATCATCATGTGGAACGTCAACATCATTTCTACTGTCAACATTAATGATTATCATACGTATCAAGTTCATGTAGGAATTCACTTCAATTTTCAAACTCACCTTTATTTTTCCAAATAATCTGTAAAAGATGTGTATTAGATATGAAATACAACAATACTGTACAATGTATGTAAATCAACTACATACAGTATAACAACCATTTTAGATCAAGTTACAATGGTAAAAATATTGCTTAAAATGATCACATGTGCAACTTACTGCTTTAATTTGTAGATGAGAAAACTAATAATACCAAAACACAGAAGGAGAACCACAGAAAGAGCTAGAACCAGATAAGGTAATATGGTATATCTGCATTCTGGGAGAAAATACAATACGTTTTAATAGATTTTAATTTATACATTTAGCAAAAACGTTATCGCTACATTGCTTTTTTATATGATTGCCTACCTGATATGTTGGGATTAAACAGATGTGTGTCGACGCCCAGCTTATTGATGCCAATACACTGCAGAGTGGGTGTGTCTATAAAAGACTGATGGATGGTAATGAAGCTTTTTAAACCTGTGTCACTCACAGTCTCCTCTCGGATGGATGCACTCTCAGAGGGCACAACAGTTTGACCAGAGAGATGCCATACCAATTTAGGAGAAGGATTTCCATGAACCTCACAGGAACACATGGTCAAACCATGAGCGCTGTTACAACTTGAGGAGGGGGAAACCTGGGGAGCGTCTGAGAGAGAGAAAGAAAGAGAGAGAGAGAGAGAGAGAGAGAGAGAGAGAGAGAGAGAGAGAGAGAGAGAGAGAGAGAGAGAGAGAGAGAGAGAGAGAGAGACCGAGAGATAGAGAGAGAGAGAGACCGAGAGAGTGGGTTGGAGGGATAGCACCGAGACTAGAGATCTAAGAGAGAATATTCTAGAGAGATAGAGATAGACCAATATTAGATAGAGAGAGATATATATATAGATATATAATATATTAGTAGATGAATAGATATAGATATAGAGCGATAGATAGATATTAGATCTACCGTTTAAGTTTTTTGTTACCTCTAGCTAGATTATATCTATAGGTCGATATAGAATATAGATACATCTCTCTCTATCTCTACCCCTAGTTCTAATGCTCTCTCTATATAGATATCTCTATATCTACGCTCGCTCTCTCTCCCGCTCCTCGATCCTAGATAGCTTCTCTCTCTATCGCGCTCTCTCGCTCCCTAGAGAGAAGCGATTTCTTAATGTCATCTATAGCAGAAACTGTTCTTAAATGCACAAATTTATTAGCTTCACCGCACACTATCGTTTCATAAAACTGCAGCGCTACTACAGCTACCCCTCTCAGTTATATGTTATATTATTCAATAATTTATAATGTACAGTATGGATTGTTTCCTCAAATTTAAAAAAATCTATTCTCTGTTTCAAATATAAGACTTGTTCTTGTTTTTTATTTTGTTTATTTTACAAAAATAAAGCAAAGTTTCCAAAGCATGACTGGAGTTCTATATGACTAAAAGATGTCTTAAGTATTGTGACAGCAAAGAGCCCACCACTGCCCCCATGTTATTACAGTACTTCTATTTGGGAATACAGAAGAGCACATGGCTGCGGGGCCGGGTGACAAAAGTTGGTAAATCAACACATTGGTAAGAACTCTTCACCCTCCAGGAGAAGCAGGTAGAGTATCTTGGGGCAACCATGTGTTTATGGAGGTAAGAGATTATGTTGGCAGAAGGAATGACACATGGTTCTAATTGTTTCCCAGAACTCATAAAAGTGAAGATGAAACTCTGTGAAACAGTTGTGCCCAGCAAATTTCTTGGGTCCTGCCTCGTCTCTTCTCCACCAAACCTTGAACTGCACCGCCAACTGACACACTGCAGAAAATGCTTCCACACACACAGCAGAACTGATGAGCAAAACTCTTCCTCACCGCAACTGCTCCTCTCCCTGACCCCTCCTGAGATGCCCAGTGCCACCTAACCAAACGGACTAACAAGGACATGGTCATGGTCTATCTGCGCACCTTAGACTGGAGAGTTGCCAGGGAAGAGTGGCACAAGGATGACAGGGCCAGCATTGCCTCTCCCTTTCTCTGTAAAAAAAAAAGCCAACAAAGGCTCCTACTAAGTGCTTGCTCCAAAGGAAGCCACTGATTGCAAACCCTCAAGAATGAGATTCTAATGCATTGCAGGTGATCTCCTATCAACATGGTGGAAGAATTCCATCGTTGGACCTACCGCCAAGGAAGCAACCCTAATCCCTCAACTTCCAGTCCTGTTGCTCCTGTGGCGAGACTGGCTAGGTTTTCCAACCCCAAAGAGAACCCAGGCATGATGGAGACCAGCACTACCATGTACTATCTGCAGCACCTTTGTAAGTACACAGACACCCAGCTTTACTTAGTTCATTTGTTGAAAAAATGGATTTAGTCAATGCCGGTGTCTGCATTTCCTGTCACTCATTTACATTTACATTTACAGCATGTGACAGACCCCTTATCCAGAGTGACGTACATAAGTGCTTAAATCTCTAACATTGAATACATTAATGCTGCTCACTGGGTTACAGACTTAAGATACCATGAGTTTAAAACATTTGTTCAAAGTTACAATGAAAAAGTGTCAAAGGTTTTTTGTTTTTTTTTTAAATGCAGAAGATAAGGAAAGAAGTGCTAGTTGAAGTGTTTCCTGAATAAGTAGGTCTTCAACCGCCGCTTGAAAATAGCCAGTGACTCAGCTGTCCGGACCTCTAGGAGAAGTTCATTCCACTGCCTTGGTGCCAGAACAGAGAAAAGTCTTCTAGTAAACTTGCCTCTTACCCTGAGAGATGGTGGAACCAGTCGAGCAGTGCTGGTAGATCGGAGGTTGCGGGGTGCAGTGCGAGGAATGATGAGGGCTTTGAGGTAAGAGGGAGCTGGTCTGGTTTTGGCTTTGTAGGCCAGCATCAGTGTTTTGAATCTGATGCGTGCAGCTACCGGAAGCCAGTGGAGGGATCGCAGCAGCGGGGTGGTGTGGAGAACTTTGGCAGGTTGAAAACAAGCTGGGCAGCTGCATTTTGGATCATTTGCAGAGGACGGATTGCGTTCATAGGTAGACCTGCCAGCAGTGCATTGCAGTAATCCAGTCTAGAAATGACAAGAGACTGAACAAGTACCTGAGCAGTCTGTGTGGGGGAAAATGGCCGAATCCTTCTAATGTAGAGAAGAAACCGACATGAGCGAGTCACATTAGCGACATGAGAGGAAAAGAACCATTGATTGTCCATGGTTACCCCAAGGTTGCGAGCTGTGGCTGAAGGGGAGATCAGATCATTATGCAGGGGTATTGTAAGATCATGAGCTAGGGATGAATCACCTGGAATGATCAGCAGTTCAGTTTTGCTAGGATTGATCTTCAATTGATGAGCGATGATGTGTCTGCCAGACATGCTGAGATCAGGTCAAATATTACTCTGTTGTATTACTCCTATATTAGTCAGTAGCATTTGTGTTAATGTTGTTTTCCTTGCCATACCTTGCATTGTCTTGCCTTGGTCTTTGAAAAAATGGTCATTGAAATTGTGCATCTCATTTTACAGACACCCCAACACCTCCTTTGTCTGTCACCTACCATTTAGGGTGGCCCTAAATAGAAAGTATCATCCTGTTGATATATCTGTTTGGTTTACATAGGTACCATTAATAACAACACCCTGACATACATTAGATGCATGAAAATGATCTGGAACACTGAGCCCAGGGTACCATGCACCTGTTCATGCTTGCAAAACCAGTTAAAAGGCAAGAACCATAAATCCATGTTTTAGCTTCTTACTAGAACACAGAACTGTACTCACATTGAACATCCAGAAAGACAGAAGATTTCTGATATCCGTGCTGGTTTTGAGCTTTACAATAGTATAAACCACTGTGTGTAGAAACAATCTTGCTGATGGTGAGATGGTCTCCGGTTCCTATCTGCTCTCCGTTCTGTCTGTACCAAGTGTAGTTCAGCACTGCTGGGTTTGCATCACTGCTACAACTCAGAGACACTGAACTGCCCAAAAGTACTGAATCAGATGGAGACACTGATACTGATGTGTTTCTAGGACCATCTGAAGGAGGAAGAACAGGATTTAGAAGTTTCCATGCATCATTAAAGACTAGTTAATATGCACTTACACAGAACATGTAGAATACGAGAGCTCTGTGCTGATTTGTTATGGTTCTGGAGCTGGTAGGTGGCAGTGCAGGTGAAACCGAGTCCATGGTGCAAATGAGTAGCAGTGAAGTTCAGCTGAGAGGAGCTGAATCTGTTGTTATTGTACTGCTTCTGTCTCCTCTCCTCAGGCAGGAAGCTCCACGTAATAATCGGGGGTTTGAAGGGACATGGAGATCGAGCAGAGCAAATGAGACTCAGTGAAGTTCCCTCCACCACCTCATTGTGGTCCTCCACCTCCCCCTGATCCTCCGTATACAGTGTTATTGAGGGGCTGATTGGAGATGCTGAGATAAACACACACTATCACATTAGAGATGAGTTTGAAAGGTGTTCCAGTGCATCATTAGTGTAATTAAAACATGATGTATTGTGCTGCAGCTCTCACCTCTGACATTTAAATAAAGAGAAGAGGAATAAATATATTTTAGATTTCCAGACGCTATCCTAAAGTAATATTCTCCACTGTCACTTTCACTGATGTTGTAGAAGATGGTGGTGCAGTTCTTCCTGTGGAGGTCTCCTACAATTTTGCCATCAATCTTGTTGCCTTCAGTAGTTTTAGAAGAAAAAACTTTGTATTTTGCCAAACTGTCACCTTTGTACCAGACTCCTCTGGGACTGTATTGGAGTTCTTCATCATATTGTTCTTCAAAATCAAAATTGCATGGTATTAGAACACAGAGGCCTTTCATCGCTTCTGTACTTTCTGGTAGACTGATGAAAAATTCTCTACACAAAACAGCTGCAAACACACACACACACACACACACACACACACACACACACACACACACACACACACACACAGCACAAAGTATTATTATAACACATAAACCTTTTTTTATTCTAAAAATGCACACATAACTCATTTACAAACCTTGAAACAGACAAAAGGCGATTACAAATCTCTCTAAAGCTTTCATATCTCAGGCCAGAAATGATCACCTAAAATAAAGAAGCACACACACACACACACACACACACACACACACACACACACACAGGTAAAATAACACAGGTTTCAATGACTAAAGCAAAACAGCTACTGATAAGTACAGAAATGCTGCTGCTTATCTACCAGACTGTATACATACAGTACATTCTTTTTCATTTATTCCTAAAAAAAAAAGTGCTTTACCCTGGTCAAGGTCATGGTTAACCAAGAGCTTTCCATGGAAACACTGGAGAGATGCAAATCCATTTAGGTGCAATTTAGTGTTGCTAAGCCACTTTCCCTTTTGTGGCTTGATACCTTATAGCGATGTCACCAGAACAATAAAGCTTTTGTTTATCAGGACATCATATAAAGAGCAAACCTACTGTAATAACCCCATGAAGTTACAAAACAGACTAAGTAAACATTACAAATATTAGTGTTACTGAAGCCCTGACAGTTATGTCTGTAAGCAAGCATTAGATGACATCGCTTGTAGTTTGGTGACAGGCATCTGTTTGAACACTGAGATGAAATCAGATTCTTGGGCTTATAGCTAAAACAATATGCCAAAAGTTACTACTGAAGATTTAAAAAAATAATAAAGGTCTGGATTGTGTTAGTGCAACAAAAGGATTACATCCTGGGTAATTCTGAAGGGGATCAGAATGTTGGATCCATTCATGACACACATTAGACAGAGCGCTAAGTAATATGAATACTACTAGTTTTGCTATATAGTTTGAGGATAGTTAAGAGACACAAGATTACTTTTAATAGTGTATTTCTGCATGTTCATTAAATACTCCCTCACAGTGCTACTGATAAACAGTTTCACCTGTTAATTTACATTTCTACACTTCTATCAAAAATATATATTCATATCTTATAAACTTGGATTGTTTTTGCAGCAAAGCTGTTATTAATAATGAAACTGCATACTGCAAAATACACATTCTGTATAAAAACACACACTTGGTAAATGCCACACATTCATCTATATGCAGCAGATTAATTCTCACTTACTTACATGAGATGGAGAAAATCCTTTTGTACTGATGTTCTGTGTATATAAAAGTGTTTTAATATCTGTCCGGTATCAGCTGTTCAAATCTGTATCCTGGTAACGTTTCATGCTCTTCTTTAGTCATGTCCCCCTGACTATTAATCACACCAGTGTCTAGTGTGTCTCTGTGCTTTGTTTTGTAAGACCATTCTGTGGATGAATACGTCTTTGTTAGTGTGACTTTTGTCTTTGTTGGTCTTTGTTGCTGCAGCTTTGGGTCACAAACATCACACCAAGTACAAATTAATATGAGTTAAATTGAGATGAGTGAAACTTTATACAAATGTGGTGTGTGTGTGTGTGTGTGTGTGTGTGTGTGTGTGTGTGTGTGTGTGTGTGTGTGTGTGTGTGTGTGTGTGTCAGTGAAACCAATGAAAAGCCCTGGAGCTGCGAGCATCACTTTGAGCACAGAGTAAGTCATGATCTCCTGTTTAATGTTACAACTCATTCACAACGTGTTTAACACAAACAATGACATTGTGACTGCTGTTAGAGACGTTTCCCAGATCATCAGCAGGAGTTTGTCATCAGTGTCTGTAACTTAGTCAACAGTTTTACAGCCTGGTCACTGACAACACCTGCTCAGGACATGTAGTCTAGGGCCAGTGGTTCTCAAACCGGGGGCCCTGAGATGGTGCCAGGGGGCCCCGGGTCACTGACAACACCTGCTCAGGACATGTAGTCTAGGGTCAGTGGTTCTCAAACTGGGGGCCCTGAGATGGTGCCAGGGGGCCCCGGGTCACTGACAACACCTGCTCAGAACAAGTAGTCTAGGGCCAGTGGTTCTCAAACCGGGGGCCCTGAGATGGTGCCAGGGGGCCCCAGTTCACTGACATTTTATAAAGTAATGAATTTATCATAAATTCTGTGTACTTAAATCTCAGAAAAATAAGGCTACTAACCACCTGCACTACATCGTATAATTTAATATGTTTTGTTTAATTCAAATATTAAGTTTTGGAATGTTTTATGTCATAAGTGTTCTTTTTTTGGGCAACTAGGGATACACTGTATACACGGGGGCCGCACGCTGAAAAAGTTTGAGAACCACGGGTCTAGGCCTAGTCATATTTTCGTTATCACACTATGACTGACTTTTTGTCACATTAAACTTCTCCAAATAGGCTTAAAAACTTTATTAGCACTAAATAAATGAAAGTGTATTGCATCGTCAATGTTATAGGTGACTTTTAAAATCATGTCATACAGGACTGCCAACTTTTGGTGGCGGGGCTTTGGTTATGGGGAGGGGCTTATGGAGGGGCGTGGCTTGGTGTGGAAAAAAATACAAACACAAAATCCTTGCGTTAGCAGAAGTGTATTAAGTATATACTGATTGTCAAAGTATTTGGTATCTGTACAGAATTTCTTGGGAGATTTACATTATATTTCATTTTCACAAACATTTTACAGAAATAAGATTAACATGTGATTAACATGTTCACAGATTAACACGTGATTAACATGTTCACAGATTAACACGTGATTAACATGTTCACAGATTAACATGTGATTAACATGTGATTAACATGTGATTAACATGTGATTAACATGTGATTAACATGTTCACAGATTAACATGTGATTAACATGTTCACAGATTAACACGTGATTAACATGTTCACAGATTAACATGTGATTAACATGTGATTAACATGTGATTAACATGTTCACAGATTAACACGTGATTAACATGTTCACAGATTAACATGTGATTAACATGTTCACAGATTAACATGTGATTAACATGTGATTAACATGTGATTAACATGTGATTAACATGTTCACAGATTAACATGTGATTAACATGTTCACAGATTAACACGTGATTAAAATGTTCACAGATTAACACGTGATTAACATGTTCACAGATTAACACGTGATTAACATGTTCACAGATTAACACGTGATTAACATGTTCACAGATTAACACGTGATTAACATGTTCACAGATTAACACGTGATTAACATGTTCACAGATTAACACGTGATTAACATGTTCACAGATTAACACGTGATTAACATGTTCACAGATTAACATGTGATTAACATGTGATTAACATGTTCACAGATTAACATGTGATTAACATGTTCACAGATTAACATGTGATTAACATGTTCACAGATTAACACGTGATTGACATGTTCACAGATTAACATGTGATTAACATGTGATTAACATGTTCACAGATTAACACGTGATTAACATGTTCACAGATTAACATGTGATTAACATGTGATTAACATGTTCACAGATTAACATGTGATTAACATGTTTGCAGATTAACATGTGCTCTATTGTATTGTAAGTGCTGGTGGCTGATTTTCAGCCTTAATCATAGATGTCGTTGACTTGACATTCTGTTCTTAGAAAACAATAATTAACATTAACTATTAGGCATGTCCAGATATTTGTCATGTGGAAATGCTTTTGTACTGTTTTTTTGATAAAGTTCTGTAAAATAACTGCTCAGTGCTGCAAAACAACTCTGCTAATGCTAACTTAATTCTATATAAACTATATAACAGCATAGGCCTATTAGTTACTAGACTAAACTGGACTTAAGTAAAGTCGGCCACATATTCACAGATTCGAGTTTCCCGAGTCAATAACTCCTGAACTAAACGCTTTTATTACACAACTAACACCTCTTTTTCACCGTAGTAATGTAGAGAGGCAGCTACAACCCAGTTTTCCTCAAAATCAGCTTTCCTCCTTGGTCGACAAAATACATAAATCTCTATGTGCAGACGACTGAGAGACAGATTCCAAGGGACCGTCTGCAAAGTGCAAAACGCGAAAAGCGAATACTAAAAAACAATCACATCACTGTAATACACTGTACTGTCACCAGCTCACACACACTGTAATACACTGTACTGTCACCAGCTCACACACACTGTAATACACTGTACTGTCACCAGCTCACACATCACTGTAATACACTGTACTGTCACCAGCTCACACACACTGTAATACACTGTACTGTCACCAGCTCACACACACTGTAATACACTGTACTGTCACCAGCTCACACACACTGTAATACACTGTACTGTCACCAGCTCACACACACTGTAATACACTGTACTGTCACCAGCTCACACACACTGTAATACACTGTACTGTCACCAGCTCACACACACTGTAATACACTGTACTGTCACCAGCTCACACACACTGTAATACACTGTACTGTCACCAGCTCACACACACTGTAATACACTGTACTGTCACCAGCTCACACACACTGTAATACACTGTACTGTCACCAGCTCACACACACACTGTAATACACTGTACTGTCACCAGCTCACACACACTGTAATACACTGTACTGTCACCAGCTCACACACACTGTAATACACTGTACTGTCACCAGCTCACACACACACACTGTAATACACTGTACTGTCACCAGCTCACACACATCACTGTAATACACTGTACTGTCACCAGCTCACACACTGTAATACACTGTACTGTCACCAGCTCACACACACTGTAATACACTGTACTGTGACCAGATCACACACACTGCAATACACTGTACTGTCACCAGCTCACACACACACTGTAATACACTGTACTGTCACCAGCTCACACACACTGTAATACACTGTACTGTCACCAGCTCACACACACTGTAATACACTGTACTGTCACCAGCTCACACACACACTGTAATACACTGTACTGTCACCAGCTCACACACACTGTAATACACTGTACTATCACCAGCTCACACACACACTGTAATACACTGTACTGTCACCAGCTCACACACACACTGTAATACACTGTACTATCACCACTGATACTACAACACTTACTTGGCGGAAATGTCTTTTTTGTATAATTTTTATGATTTTTCAAAGTAAGTGTTGTAGTATAACTATCAGGACATCTGTGATGTGTGAGCTGAATTTGGTGACAGTACAGTGTATTACAGTGAAGTTATTGAGTATAATTTCCATAATAGTCGTGCTATTGATTTTTCTTATTATTAAAAATCATAAAAATTAAGCAAAAAGACATTTCTGCCAAATAAGTGTTGTAGTATCAGTGGTGACAGTACAGTGGCACATCAGTGATGTGTGAGCTGGTGACAGTACAGTGTATTACAGTGTGTGTGAGCTGGTGATAGTACAGTGTATTACAGTGTGTGTGAGCTGGTGACAGTACAGTGTATTACAGTGTGTGTGAGCTGGTGACAGTACAGTGTATTACAGTGTGTGTGAGCTGGTGATAGTACAGTGTATTACAGTGTGTGTGAGCTGGTGACAGTACAGTGTATTACAGTGTGTGTGAGCTGGTGACAGTACAGTGTATTACAGTGTGTGTGAGCTGGTGACAGTACAGTGTATTACAGTGTGTGTGAGCTGGTGACAGTACAGTGTATTACAGTGTGTGTGAGCTGGCGACAGTACAGTGTATTACAGTGTGTGTGAGCTGGTGACAGTACAGTGTATTACAGTGTGTGTGAGCTGGTGACAGTACAGTGTATTACAGTGTGTGTGAGCTGGTCACAGTACAGTGTATTACAGTGTGTGTGTGAGCTGGTGACAGTACAGTGTATTACAGTGTGTGTGTGAGCTGGTGACAGTACAGTGTATTACAGTGTGTGTGAGCTGGTGACAGTACAGTGTATTACAGTGTGTGTGAGCTGGTGACAGTACAGTGTATTACAGTGTGTGTGTGAGCTGGTGAAAGTACAGTGTATTACAGTGTGTGTGAGCTGGTGACAGTACAGTGTATTACAGTGTGTGTGAGCTGGTGACAGTACAGTGTATTACAGTGTGTGTGAGCTGGTGACAGTACAGTGTATTACAGTGATGTGTGAGCTGGTGACAGTACAGTGTATTACAGTGTGTGTGAGCTGGTGACAGTACAGTGTATTACAGTGATGTGTGAGCTGGTGACAGTACAGTGTATTACAGTGTGTGTGTGAGCTGGTGACAGTACAGTGTATTACAGTGTGTGTGAGCTGGTGACAGTACAGTGTATTACAGTGTGTGTGAGCTGGTGACAGTACAGTGTATTACAGTGTGTGTGTGAGCTGGTCACAGTACAGTGTATTACAGTGTGTGTGTGAGCTGGTGACAGTACAGTGTATTACAGTGTGTGTGAGCTGGTGACAGTACAGTGTATTACAGTGTGTGTGAGCTGTTGACAGTACAGTGTATTACAGTGATGTGTGAGCTGGTGACAGTACAGTGTATTACAGTGTGTGTGAGCTGGTGACAGTACAGTGTATTACAGTGTGTGTGAGCTGGTGACAGTACAGTGTATTACAGTGTGTGTGTGAGCTGGTGACAGTACAGTGTATTACAGTGTGTGTGAGCTGTTGACAGTACAGTGTATTACAGTGTGTGTGTGAGCTGGTGACAGTACAGTGTATTACAGTGTGTGTGAGCTGGTCACAGTACAGTGTATTACAGTGTGTGTGAGCTGGTGACAGTACAGTGTATTACAGTGTGTGTGTGAGCTGGTGACAGTACAGTGTATTACAGTGTGTGTGAGCTGGTCACAGTACAGTGTATTACAGTGAAGTTATTGATTTTTTTTGTATTTTTGTTTTGTTTTGTATTGTCTTTTCTGGTTTTGCACTTTGCAGACGGTCCCTTGAAATCTGTCTTGTAGGTATTCACACATAGAGACATGTATTTTGTCCAACGCCAAGGAAAGCTGATATTGAGGAAAATTGGGTTGTAGCTGCCTCTCTACATTACTACGGTGAAAAAGAGGTGTTATTTGTGTAATAAAAGCGTTGACTCTGGAAACTCCAATCTGTGAATATGCGGCCAACTTTACTCTAAACGATGGAGACACTGGACGCCCTGTAACTCACTGACCTGCCTGCCTTCACACGGTGCAGATGGGAGGGAGAACAGATGACTACACAGTTTATGGGAATAAATTGTGTATTTCTCTCACAATTGTCACAAAAACCTCACTACACTGTCTGTCTGGTCTCTGAGCGCGTTGCTTTGCGAGATCATGTGGTGCTAGTTTTTTTCCTTACTTCTGCACGAGTCTGTGTGAGAATATGGGGGTGTGGCGTGAGAGTATGGAGGTGTGGCATGAGAGTATGGAGGTGTGGCATGAGAGTATGGAGGTGTGGCATGAGAGTATGGAGGTATGGCATGAGAGTATGAAGTGAAGTGAAGTGACATATGGCTAAGTACAGTGACCCATACTCAGAATTCGTTCTCTGCATTTGACCCATCCAAAGTGCACACACACAGCAGTGAACACACACACACCGTGAACACACACCCGGAGCAGTGGGCAGCCATTTATGCTGCGGCGCCCGGGGAGCAGTTGGGGGGTTCGGTACCTTGCTCAAGGGCACCTCAGTCGTGGCCGGCCCGAGACTCGAACACACAACCTTAGGATTATGAGTCAGACTGTTGGCAGTCCTGTGTCATATTTGATATCCTGGCCATTGATGCATTTTAATGCATCTATATTTCAAAGATGTCAACTAAAAGGCGACTAAGCAAGGCCAGGCTGCAGGATGCTGGCCCAGAGAAGTGGTGAAAAGGGTGTAGTTGTGTTTGGGTGGAGGGTTGGAGATGTCACTCTTAACTGTCTTCTGAACCTGAGAGCCCTGATAAAAATGTAGGCCACGCCCACAATAGTTATATTTCAAACACATGCAAAGACGTGAATACTTTTTAAACTTTGTGTGCAATAAATAAACTTGTGTTTATGTTGGATTAAAATGTTACATGCTCGATACGTCATCTTTAATCATATTTTAACTATATATCTGGATTATATGTGGCGACGTTTGAACGCCGTGACGTCACTGTTTGGGCGCATTGTTGCTTTTTCCGCACTTTCCCGCGCCACCTACGTCATTTCCGCCCGCTG
Source organism: Tachysurus fulvidraco (assembly GCF_022655615.1). Lineage (NCBI taxonomy): Eukaryota > Metazoa > Chordata > Actinopteri > Siluriformes > Bagridae > Tachysurus > Tachysurus fulvidraco. The sequence continues at coordinate 22,606,405 of NC_062536.1, forward strand.
AGGGAGGAGGACAGAGGAACGGAAAATGGCGGACGGCGTTGATCACATCGATATTTACGCAGATGTAGAAGAGGAGTTCAGTCAGGTACACCTTCAGCAAATTACAACAAAGACTTTCAACTGTTGTTCACTTTAACTCGTGATGATTAAACGTTAATATTCAATGTATTTGACTAAAGTCTGCAGCGCGTGCACAGTTATAGCATCCAAGCTAACGCGAGTGCGCACAATGAAATGTATAAAGCGGCCGTGTCTCAAATCGCGCTCGTTATTAATCAAGTGCACTAAGTAGTGAACAGGACGACGGCGTCCTCAGTGGTATGTAGTGCACTCTGTAGGGAGCTGGCGGTGGTTTAGGATTCGGCCTGGGATCGTTGTTAATCTGGTATTAACGAGGTGTTATTTTTTATATATCGTATCTTTAAACATTACTCACATTTTTAATATAGACCATTTATCTGAGTTTATTTGTGATATAAAATGTGTGATTCTACTCTGTGGCTACATGCGGCCATTGTTTATAGCGTTTAGCTAATGATGCTAAGCTAATTATATAAACACAATGCTGTAACTTTAATCTGTAATAAAAAACAGTGAATTAGAGCAAATTTATAAATATATAATGGGCTCATTATTTTTATTACATTAGTCTGAGGTAAAAATCTATTTAGTTTAAGTTATACAGCCTTTATATTGTTTTTATTACATACACACACTGTGCTGTAAGTTATGTGAATATAGTGTTTGTGTGTAAAATCCATTTATTTAGACGCAGAAATATAAATATTAGCATTAATAATAATAAAGTTACACACACACGTTATTTATACAGAGCTTTAGCCATTAGAGTAATTACACACTGCTGCACACTTTGGTGTGAGTCAGGATTCTGTCCCTGATGTGTTTACTAACCACATGTTGTGTATTTAATAGCACTATAGTCTTTATTATATTACTTATTATACACACGTCTCTTATTTAGGAAACAAATGTCGCTTACATATGAGATGTGATGCATATAACCGTGTCTGTTTGGGCCTGAATACATGTTAACAGAATTAGCTGATTAGTAAAGTGGCATTGTTAAAGAAATTAATATTTTGGATGTATGATGTAACATCCTGTGCAGGTGTTAGTGTGCAAGTGTTTTTAAAAGTTATTACGTATTGTTTCATGTTCACTGTATTTGTGGTGTGCGCTCTCTGCTTACAGGAAACAGATTATTCCGTTCATGAGCAGATTGACCTGTACGATGAGGTCATCTCTCCCTCGGCCAATAACGGCGATGCCCCTGAGGACAGAGATTACCTGGACAACCTGCCCGCACCTGGAGGTACAGAGGGGAATAAAGGAGCTCCACCCAACGTTGTGTACACGTATACTGGCAAGCGCATCGCTCTGTACATCGGCAACCTCACCTGGGTGAGCTGAACAAACACACTTACACATGCACACAAACCTGACTTGGGTTTATACACACACATTTACAGCTGCCATTTATTCTTAATCTACATAGTCAAAGGCAAACTTATTATTTTGCCTATTTAAAACAGATGCATTTTCTAATCGTGTTTTTTTAAGTGATAACATGCCGTGTCTCAAATAGGTCTGTTAGTTTTATGTAATTCCCTACTTATGGTTCACACCACTGATATGTCCTGTGTAGTGACTGTATCGTTATAGACTCATTAATATTCAGATTTTAACCTTGTAAATGGTTTAAAATTAGTGTATGATTGTTTTAGATATTGTTGTGTTTATATTTAAAACTCCTGTTTTCTCCACAGTGGACTACAGATGAAGATCTGACAGAAGCCATTCGTTCCATCGGCATCAACGACGTACTGGAGATCAAGTTCTTCGAGAACCGAGCTAACGGACAGTCCAAAGGGTGAGACCATGTGCAGCTCCGTGCTGCTGAATTCCCTGTGCTGTTCCCATGGAGGTTCTTGTGTACTCTGTGTTTTTACTAGGTTCAACAAAGTGGTTCAGCTCTTAAAGCACTGAACACTAGAACCACATGAATTGTAGATCAGCAAACAGGGTTATAGAACCCTTCCATGTGCATTTAGTGTGAGTGATGTGTAACTGTAGACGAGAATGGTTGGTTAAACGGTGTGGTGTTGCAGGTTTGCGCTGGTGTGTGTAGGATCAGAAGCCTCCTCCAGGAAGTTATTGGACTTGCTGTCAAAGAGAGAGCTGCATGGCCAAAACCCGATCGTCACACCATGCAACAAACAGTCACTCAGTCAGTTCGAGCTGCAGTCACGTAAGAGTGAGTTATTTACCTCTTATATAGGTCGTTAGACAGTGTTAATATTTAAGGTAGTAGTTATTATAACACACACAACAGATTTATTTCTCTCTATTGAAGCACAGTACTAGAGACTATATTAAAATATTTGTGGTGTTAAATTAATGAATGGTGTGTGTCTGGTGTGCCTTGTTTTAGGCACCCAGTCAGGCCAGATGTCAGGGGAAGGGAAGGCTGGACCTCCAGGTGTTGGTCCCCGTAGTGGTTTTCCCCTAGGTAGGGGTCGCGGGCGCTTTCCGGGTCCTGCAGGTCCAGGAGGAGATCGCTTTCCTGGACCTGTTGGACCTGGAGCACCGCCTCCACACTTCCCTGGTATGACACTTTACTGTAATTTCTGTATTACAGTTTTGTTAGTTCTGTGCATATTAAATGACATTGTTAATATATTGTCCATCGTGTTCTTTTGTGATTTCTCAGGTGGTATACAGAGTCCTCCCCGCCCTCCTCCAGGTCCTCCTGGTCCTCCAGGACCTCCTGGACCCCCGCCTCCTGGTCAAGGTTTAGCTCCACCCCTTTCAGGCCCTCCTAATAGGGGGGACCGCCCACCTCCTCCTGTATTGTTTCCTGGTCAGTTTGGCCAACCTCCGCTTGGCCCATTACCTCCTGGCCCACCACCTCCGGGTTATGGCCCGCCCCCTGGTCCTCCCCCTCCACAGCAAGGTCCACCCCCTCCTGGCCCATTCCCACCTCGTCCCCCAGGTCCTATTGGACCCCCCCTGGCTTTAGCTCCACCCCCTCACATGCGTGGCCCCCCTCCAGGAGGCCCACCACCTGCCCCCCACGTCAACCCTGCCTTCTTCCCACCACCCGGTAACAACAACATGGCAGCGCCAGATAGAGCCCCACCCCCCAACGACCCATACGGACGACCTCCACCTTATGACCGGGATTACGGTCCGGGCAGGTAGGCGCTCGTCTGTCAGCTAATTAACTAAACCTGTGTATCTTGTGACTGTGGTCTCAGGCATCAAGAGCTGATCTGTGTGTTCTCTTTATTCCACACGTGTTGTCAGGGAGATGGATGCAGCTCGTGCCCCTCTGAGTGAGGCTGAATTTGAGGAGATAATGAACAGAAACAGAGCTATTTCCAGCAGTGCTATATCCAGAGCAGTGTCAGATGCAAGTGCAGGTAATCACACACCTGTGTTCACCTGAGTGGGACATTAAAGCTAGTAGTAATAGTTTCCTCTTAATGCTTAGGGATGTATGTTTGGTAGACAAGCAGGTAGAAGTGTAGAGGGTCAGATGTTCTGGGACTGAGTGATTTTTACTCACTGTGTGTTTCTTGTGGTGGTTTCAGGAGATTACGGCAGTGCTATTGAGACACTGGTCACTGCAATTTCATTAATAAAGCAGTCAAAAGTTTCCGCTGATGATCGCTGTAAAGTGTTAATCAGCTCTCTGCAGGACTGCCTGCATGGCATCGAGTCCAAGTCCTACGGTTCTGCCTCCAGGTACACGGCTCATCTGTGTTCAGATCTCATCTCCTCTCTCCATTCATCCTGCCCTCTCACTTACCGTTCTGTGTCTCTCAGCAGACGAGAGCGATCGCGGGACCGGGACCACAGTCGCTCTCGCGAGAAAAGTCGCCGTCACAAATCACGTAGCCGCGATCGGCACGAAGATTACTACCGAGAACGGAGCCGTGAGCGAGACCGCCACCGCGAGAGGGACCGTGACCGCGAGAGAGACCGCGACCGCGAGAGGGAATACCGTCACCGCTAGGACAGAAAGGTTAGTGTTTTATTTCTTATTGTGTGTTTATCAGTTTTATTACTTATTACTTAAACTTTTCAAACCCAGCTTTGGATCACCGCTACAGGATGTCAGGTAGGTATCGGTACGGTAAGACCACACACACACTTTTATTTTTGCCATTGAGACTTTTGTTTTTGTTTTAATTAATTACTGCTCATTCCATGCTGGAATTTGATTGGTTGTTGATTTGATTTTGCACTGATTTCATCTTCAGGGATATTTATTTGTTTTTGATGTTTGGATATTTTCTATTGGGTTTTTGTGTGTCGCACTTTAGTGTTAATTATGTGCCCGAGTGTTTATACACACGTACATGATGATAAAATATATCTTTTTAAATGTAAGTGTGTTAATTGTACAAATGTTGACTTTTATACACAGTTGGCTGTAGATTTCTGGGGGAAACGTCTAGGTTCTGAACTCATTAGAGAGTAAATAAGCGAGGGATGTTTATCGGCCTGTGTGTGGAGACTGTACTAAAGTACAGGGAGGTGTTTATATCAGTAATATCTGGGTTTGTGTTATATATATATATATATATATATAAATAACAAAATCTAATATCCTGTAAAGACCAGAAGTGATATTAGGAGTGTAGGTTTAAGCAGATTAGTGCTTTATGTAAACACCAGCATTCTAATTCTCAGTCAGATTAGATTTATTCTGTATCAGACAAATAGATGTATGATAGTCCGATTGTAATAAGTCTGACACATAAACGCTGCTTTACAGCTGGCCCTTTTTTATATGTACAAAATCCATTCATTGTTTAAGACACAATGTGAATTGTTAAGTGAGAGAGAGAAATAAAGTGAATTGACTTTTTTTTTTGTATTGTGTTTAGAAAATTCACACATTTTCACCAGGGCCATTAAAGCTAAACTTTAACTTAGGTATTTTATATCTAATAGAAATGACTTTATTCAAGATATTTTATTAATTTATTAAAGTACTGACTTCTTGACCTGTTAAGACTGGGTGTGGGGTCACTTTGGGTATAAACTGTGAGCAGCTTGGGGGGAGTGGATGTAAAGGGTGGATGCTGAGGTTTAAAGTTTTTACGGTTAACACAGGAACTTAAGAACTTGGTGTTCAGTGGCCCAGTGTTAATGTTGTGATGAGAAAATAATGTGCACTCAATTTCTTTAAATTCCTGTATATAAGATGTGTATGGAGCACATTGGCTATAATCTGTCAGAAAACGTGTATAAGGTGACCAGTATGTTGTGTTGTCAGGCTACAAAGCATCTAATGTTTAAGTGGTATGTACAGATATTTATACCACAGTAGTCAGTGATGTAATGAAGCTACTGTTTGTACAGACCAATTATTACAGAATTTATAGGTTTATGATGTAATCATAATGTCGATTGGTTTAATTTATCAAATCAAATCGGCTTTATCATAAACTGTGTTTCTGTCTTGCTCAATTTTTGCCAACATTTGCATTTGTTGTTTTTTTTTGTTTGTTTTTTTTTGTTTGTTTGTTTTCCTTAAACTTATGGAAGTATTGACGTTCTATTGATGTCAGATTATTGTACAGCTGTAGTATAACATGCCCTTATGTTGAAACCAGGTGAAAGTTCAGGCAATGTCTGGTGTGATTTAATTAAACTCCATTCTGTTAGTAAATATGTAATATAGTAAATAATGTGTAATCCTAAATTGTTCAGAAAAGTTTACACCCCTGTATTATTGGCCGAGTATCGTTTGGGTTATTAGAGCTGATCTTCATGGCCATCAAGTGTCTTGGAATTTTTGTTCACATTTGTAAGCGACAATGATCATGTTTATGTGTTTCTGCTCCATGAGCAGGACTTTTGTTCTCATGCATCCCACAAATCCTATAAAATAGCTGGCTAATATTTAAAAGTCCCAGTAAACATCGCAGACTTTAGTCACAGTGATGTTCTAGCAGTCACAGTGACTAAGACTGCTCAGAATGCTAACTATAATTTGTATTAGTTCATATTATTTATGCTTATTTAGCAGTCAGAATCACAGACTGGGCCAACGGGACCTTTGTCACTTGCTGATGTGAACAAATGTGAAGTCAAGCAGTTATTAGTGTTGTATGGAATATGTAATATGTAGTGGCCTAACATTCTGTTAACTGGAGCTGCTTCTGAGCTGTACGTCTGTCACCGCTCTGACATTTCTGTAGATGTTCAGATACTGTGTGTTTAAAACTGTTAAATGTAGCCGTCCTTCTCCTTATATACTGTTTGCTGGACGTTCAGTAGTTTTTACTCTGCAGTGATCCTCTTATCTAAACACTGCTGAAGGTGAATTATAAACTGAACATGACTTTGCGTACACACACGTAGTGTTGCCCTTCTTACTGCTTTACTGTAGACCCAGGTTTGTTCTCTTTACTGTACAGTAGATGAGTGTGAGGTTGTGTGTGTCAGAGCTTTTACTTATGAACTCATTACTGGAAGGTCAGATGTCCTTTGATTGTTCACCAGTTTGTTATAATTCATGATTCGGTAAATGTGTAACAAAGTAAGTTCAAGCTCAGATTTAAATATTATAATTATTACTGTAGCAGGGAAAAGTTTAATCATTTATTTTATCCATATTAAAGACAGTTTGGGCAAAAGGGCAGATGGATCAAGTAAAGTTTGCCATCAGACAGATTTATTGATCTGCTGTATAAAAGCATCACATGTCTATAATGTCAGTTCAGTCACTCCAGGATTACACAAAGTTCTTGTGAATGTTGCAGCCAGAAATGTTTTTTATAAATTCGTGATGCAACTTGACAATTTTGTCTTTTTTTTTGTGGACAAAAAGATTTGACTTCTGTTCACTACACATAAATTGAAGAGATTTGGCTGAGGCCATCCTTAAAAATATACTTGTGCCGTAACCCGACCGACCGTCAATTTAGGACCGACCTTTATTTATTTTTTGCTTTAAGTCTGACCGACCTGCTGGTTGTAAATTTGCGTTAAGACCAACCAATTTATTTTTTTAACTCTTCGAAGTATTAATACAAAAGCAAAAATAATATTAATTATATTTTAGTAAGTATTGTAAATATATAAATTGCCTACATACAAACAAAGGCTACGTTCTTTATTTTAAATACAAACCCGTGACATCTATGTTTACACTGTCGGTTACCGGATGTCACACTGTCCTGTGTTCGCTTCGTCTCATTCTCTCATTCACTGTCAGAGTCGACGGGTCGCGCTCGGTAACGATGGCTGCAGTAAACAAAATGGTCACCGTTTAACGTTGTACGTGTTCGGGCTCCATAATACATCTAAAGTCATTAAAACAGCCCAACACCACTTTAACTTGGCACCAAGTTCTGGACAAACTGTCCAGCATCAAAGTAAGGTTCGCGATGATGCGCCAGAAGGCACGGGTTGAAGACCCAGTCAGTGATGTCACGATATGCTAATTTGTTTAAAGTCAAACCTACGTAATCACAGTCACCAAAATTTTTCCTTTTTTTTTTTCATTGAAATGAAAAAAAAAATAGACCTACTGACCCTTTTTTTAACTGTTACTGCAAACCAAAATATTTTTCTGATTGCATGTTACGGTGAAGTCACACTGTGGAAAATCTCAGCTAGTTCTAATACATTGCAAACTCCCAAATATCACAACATTCTGTTTGCTTTGTGGTGATTTGTGTGATTTGTGCGATCCTGGAGAGATTGTGTAGTAAGGAACTGTTAATACACTGATTAATACATTTTATTGATTTATATACACTCAAACATTTCATTTCATTTGTAAATTGTTGTAGCTTCAAACTACAGAGTTGAAATGACGTAAAGTTCAGTGATATGTAAAGCTTTAGGCTGAAGACATTGTCCTTTAGCCCATGAGTGTCAGATGGGTAGTTTGGTTGTTGCTCACCAAATGCCATAAGCACAAAACATTCTGTCTCACAATTCATTTTTTGTCACTAAACCAGCAGCTAAAAATGTCCATGTTGATGATTTAACGCCAACATTTCTGATAAACGCGAAGAGAAAAGTGTAAATTTAAATTGTGTAAATCGGTGCTGCACATTTTATTATTGTGAAACAGTTAAATGACTTTAAGTGAACTTTAAGGGTAAGTGATTAATTTCAGAGTAATTTAACTGCAACACATTTTTATTAAAGGAAACTTTCTTGTGTCATGAAATGCTTCGCTTTAGAGGTCGCTGCCAGGTCTGTGCTGTTTTGTGTACACTCAACTAAGCATGTGCCGATAATCAGTCATTCATTACGTACTCGTGTCCTTTATGTATCTGATTGTATTTATCACCATCATATAAAACACCATTAAAGCTCACGACGACGATGTGATATCGGCCCATGCCTTGAGTTCTGTGTGTTTGTTTTCTGTTCTCATGTTCTGCACTACATGTAGGTTTAGTTGTGATTAGATCTGTTGTGTAGAACACACACTTTATACAGGGCTCACCGGTGGCTGAACTATTATACATTATACATCTGTTTTTTTAAGGTCTGTTGGTTTAATTCTCGATCGCATTTCACTTCCTGTTTCACGGTTGGACAAATTGTGTCTGTACAGTAGGAATAAAGTTTGCTCGACAATATTACAAATTTTCTGATCTGGAAAATAAAAAATAAAAAAAGGAAACCAAGACGAATCATGTCAGATTTTTCACCTTTAATGTGAGATAACAGTCAAGTTGATAGAGAAATCATAAATATATAAAGCACACTTTTCTTATAACTCCAAATTCTTATTGTGCATTAAAGTCCAACAACGTGGCACATCGTCCTTCCTTCGTTCCTCTCTTCCTTGTGAAATGCTCCAGATCGGTCAGGCTGTGGTTCCCTCCTGTATACGGCCGTCTTTATTCCTTTATTAGATCTGGGCTCTAACTGGACCTCTCTTCTGAAGCTCATCCATTTGTTGATTTGGACTTTGGTTGTCATCATGTTGTCCTCATGCTAGAAGGTGAACCACCTCTTCATCTTCAGATGTCTAACAGAGACCTGCAGGTTTGGTGCCTTTTAAATACTTTGGTTTGTGGAGCTGTCCACGATTCCCAGTCCCTGCTGAAGAGAAGTAGATCTGTAGTGTGATGCTGCCACCACCACTTGTTGCCCTAATACCCCATAGCCCAAACGTTAATACTCCCGTGTCATCAGTACGTGTCAGATGTTCTTTCAGCTCCTTTATTGTTGCTCTAGGTCTCTGATTGTCCTCTTGTCCGTTTTATCATCTTTGGAAGACGTTCTGTTCTTTATCACTGTCCATGTTGTCTGCTTGTCGATGGCCCTTCGCTCGTCCCCGGTATCTGACGTGACTGAATCTGATCATTTTACTCTCACCACATTCACATGATCTATTATAAGAGTCTCGGTACTCTGTTTGTTTTTCCCTCTTAGACTTTGTCGTGATTGTTGAATGTTGACATGATTTTTCCTGGTTTCATTTTTTACATGCCAAAAACGTTTAATTATAAAAGTGCTGTTTAATAAAAATGTAAATCAATTAAAACATCAAGTGTTTCATCGATCTAATAGAAGTAGCAAGTCTTCACAATTTATTTACTTCTCAATTATCAACCGAGTCGTTTAACAGCCAAAGTAAGTCCTCATTATAATCCAGACTTTTATTTGTCCAGCCCTGATTTATGTCTTATTCTGCTGTCCAAATCTTACCATCACTACTTTGGTACTATTACAGATTATTTATAAAAGTTAAGCTTATTAACGGGGAATAATGTTTAAACCATAGAGTATAGCTTCATGTTGGGATTAATTATAATTAATGTTCTATTAAAATGTTCTAATCTTAGTGCTGATTATTTTATAATGACTATTGTGTAGTTGTCTGAATGATGGTGTGTTCTGTGATGGTAAACTCATGTACTCTATTAAACGTTTGCTTTATAAAGGGAAGGGAGCCAGTAAATATTTAAATAAATAAATAACTCTTTAAATGGTAATATTTAGTATTTTGCTGATTGACATATTTCATGTGTTTAAATGTATTATATTATTATACATCTGGTGCTAATTTAGTTGTGCTGTAAGTCATCCATAGTAAAAATCCTTATTTTAAATCTTTCATTTTGCCCCTAAACCTTTTGTTGTTTGTAATTTTTTTCTGTACATTGAAGATAAAGTGTGTCTGAAGTGTTTAAAGTGTTTAAATCGGGATGTGATGTTGCTAAATTTGTAAACTATTAGAGCTTGCATGCTTGTGTGTGTGTGTGTGTCATTAAAAAGTGTGTGTATGGGTTTGAACCCCCAAACCAAACTGCCACCTTCGTTTCTGACACATTTCAGCTGAATGGAAGAAAACGACAAGGAAGAGGAGGAGGAGGAAGAAGCGACCTGAGCACTTCTCCACTCGTCCATCAGTGCTCTTCATCCCATCATCACTATGGCGACAGGACTGCTCCAGTACAGATCTGTTTATAAAAAACGTACATATACTCACTCACTCTTAATTCCCAGCTGCTTATTTTTTTTGTTTTTTTTTTACATTTTATTTGATCCTCGTATTCAGGAAAAAAAAAAGTAAGTTCAGCTTTTTTGGCGTTAAAGTTAAAGGTAACTTTTGTCTGCTCGGTCCTTCAACACAAACGTAAGCTTTTTTGACGCCCGTAAACGTGTAAATTGTTGTTTTTATAGGGAACTTTTGTTTTCATCTCCCTCTTCCCCTTATTTCCCTTCTGTTTGTCTCATCGTTGTGTGTGAATGTCTCTCTGCCTTGATTTATTAAATAGACTGTTGTAATAAAGTGTTTCTGGGGTTCCCACTTGTTTATACTCTGTATTTCTTCATGCATTTCTCATGTTGTTCATGTTTAGTCATTGCACTAAAAAAACAACAGACGATCTTTAGTCATACGCTGATGTAGCCGTCACACTGACGACCGTGTAACGGTTAATAAGTGTGTGAGTAAGATGGCGACCTTAAATGGAGCTACGTTCTGTATATAACCATCATGTAACGAAAGATCAGCACATGACTAAATTTCATCTGAACTCGTTCAGGAAAATAAATGACACCTTTCAGACGTCTTACCTCATACTTACACGAATAGCGTCTGATTTCTTTTGTAAAATTGTATATTTTTGTACTTTTTTCATGTGGCGAATTTTTGATAAGGGCCTTCTGAAATCCACATGTTCGAGCTTCTGTTAGCAAATCAATGTTTAATCTGAGCCATGAATCCAGTTTTTTACACTTTACTTTCATTTTTATTTCTTTTGTTGTAGTAGTGTGTCTTACAACGGCAACAATCACGTAACGAAGAACACAAACTTCAGTTGTAGCTCCGTGATGTGTGTACGGTTGGTTTCATATCTGATTGTTTATCAAACACAAACATCTAACAGCTCTGAAGCTTTAGCTTTGTGTGTAATGTTCAGGAGAAAAATAAGGGATGAACAACAATGTTGTACAACATTTAAGTCTGTGTTTGAATTGTAAACGTTAGTGGAGTATTAGATGTGCATTACAAGGACAAAATCTGTATGGCTTTAATTCTGCTCCATTTTCTGTGAACCAGTTACCCTGTGAATGTTTATAGGGGTTTACTGTAGGCTTCGGGATTTTTAGTGAGGCACTAATGATTGGTCAACATGCAAACAGACTTTAATGTGTGTCCCGTCGGGTGTTTGTTTACAAGCATGAAAAAGTATTCAATGTGATTGGACAGAATTTATCCTGCTTCAGATGTTAGGACTCATGAATATCTGTAAAAACTGGATGGTCTCTTTTTTTATTTTTTTGCCAAAGTGTAGAAAGTACAAGCTGTGAATAGATGTATGTTTAATAGAAGGAGTTAAAAGTTGGTGTACAGATGTGTCACACTTATAACCTTAATAATGCTCAGAACAGAGGAAAAGGATGAAGCTGTAAACTCACTAACAAGGAAATCTGGGTTATTGTATTTTATTTATTTATTTTTCTTTTTTTTTTGTGTGTGTGTGTGTGGGGGGGGGTATAAATCGACGCTGTGTTGTAAATTCGAACCCCTAAAGCATAAGAGGCATAAATTAGTCCAGTGGATTAACCAGTTCTATAGTTCACTGGGTTAACTGTGTGAACATGTTTTATTACTGTATTGTAGCTACAGTGGACACAGATGTGACCCAAACGCCACTCGTTTGTGTTAAAGCCGTTGGATTTAAACGATTCATTTGAGGCAGAGAAGATTTGTAGATGAAATGTCCTTTGTGTTTCCCTTGAAGTAAGGTGAAATGAATTAGAAGGTAAAGGGTGTGAATGTATGTCTGCAGTCGTGTGAGTCAGTATGAAGATGTTCCACCGTTCTCCTCTCACAGGTAAGTGGATTTTACAGTATCTTTATATCTGACATAAACAAATATTTTCTACATTCTAAATAAGTAAATGTGTAGTAAGATCTTTGGTTTATTTCTTTATTTTATTTTTGTATGTGAGCTTATTTTGTGTGTTAAAACTTGGAAATGCACTTTCATGACAGAAGATGGAATTACCGAACCTTTTTTTGTCAGTTGTTTACAAAGACTTATTTATTTTAAATAAAATCGGTGTTTGTTGTTGATCTAATGTCATCTACGTTCAGCAGGAAGCGCGTGACTACAGATTTTATATATATATATATAGTTTATGATGAACTGTAAAAGTAACACAGGCAATAATGTAAATGTGTTGTAGCGGGAGTCATGTTACAGCCCACACACCATGCATCATTTATACCTAATGAGCTGCTTTATTACTGCATGCGTTATTGATACCCAGTGTTGTGGTTGTGTGACATGCCTCGTTACAGAGACTCATTAAAACCTCTATGGTGTGGTGCAGTCTCTGGCCATCTGAGGGCAGCACTGGTGACATTAATGTGGTCATTTCTCTGCTCGTCATTTGTTTTCAGGACACAATTGTAATAAGCCAGAATTATTTAGACATGTAATTTGTAATGACGATTTAATAAATGTTTTCTTCCTGTAAGGTGCAGGCTGTTTGTCAGTAAAATACTTTGTAAATTATATCTAAATCGCTAACAGTGCACTAATGACTAAAAGAGCAAAATGTTTTCTCAACACAAACTGCTTCCCAAGTTCTAAGACAAAAGTGGCTGTGAACAGCCCCGAGGGCACAATAAATTAGCCCCGAACATTACAGTAGCTTTATATTAGTATACGGTGATCCCTCGTTTATCGCGGTTAATGGGGCCCGAACCCCCCCACGATAGGTGAAGGAATTTCCGTACGTGTGTGTAGGTACCAGAATGTTTCAAATATGTATATTTATACTTTATATATTTATTTTACTTAAATCTATTTAATTATAAAACCTTAATATTATACATTCACTCTCTCATATATTTTACTTAAATCTTTGTCTTTTTTGATGTAGCGCCCTGTCGATTCATTCACTCAATAATGGCGGCATAACTTCTGCCCTGTTTTAACATATCTAAACGTTTTACCTTTTCAATTATGGTCATCATCTTCCTCTTCCTCCTGGGCTCACTATTGGAATCTTTTGCAAGCGTGCAGCGCTTAGGAGGAATTGTAAGGGCTTAACGAAAACACAATACGTGAGACATGGTTGACCGCGTGAACAAGAGTGGCGAGATACAACAAGGGAAGAAGCTGGGAGAGGATGCGATGATGCGCAGCCAATCATGTGCCTTGTCTGAGTGCCCGTGGGTATGTACAAAGCCTTTGAGAGAGTTTCTCTCTTTGTCTGGCATCCTGGGAAACCGTTATTGTTTTTTATTTTCCGATGAATAATCTTTAAAAAAATCACAGATGCACTGAGGCTGTTAAACGTGAACCGTGAAGTGCCGAGGGATTACTGTATTGTTATTGTTAAAATAGTTATATTCTGCACACAGTCACCTTTGTTTACATGATGTAATACGCAAGGTCTGATGTTTTTGCTTTGAAGCTATAAAACCACATTTAGAAGACTCAGACCTACAGTCTGCTTTACTATGTGCTCATGGCCTCCAACAGTAAAATGTGGGTAAGAAAGAAAATGTACATGGTCCAGAGAGGAAACCAAGAGCCCGAACAATGTAAATTGTGCATCAGTGTTATAACGTACAGCACCTCAGGACTGCTGGAATGCTGTCTCACCATTTAGCAAAAGGTCATAACCATTTGTAGTTGATGTCACTTATGTAATTTTTAACTGTTCCTGCAGAAGTGAAAGTGAAAAAAGTGAAAGTGACGTGACGTACGGCTAAATAAAATTCGTTCTCAGCATTTAACCCACCCAAAGTGCACACACACACACACACTGTGAACACACACCTGTGGCAGTGGGCAGCTATTTATGCTGTGGTGCCCGGGGAGCAGTTGGGGGGATTCGGTGCCCGCGCTCAAGGGCACCTCAGTTGTGGCCAGCCCGCGATTTGAACCCACAACCTTTAGGAGTCAAACTCTAACCATTAGGCCTCGACTTCCCCAGTTTTTGCATATCCCAGGTCAGACAGCTGAGTCACTGGCTATTTTCAAGCGGTGATTGAAGACCTACTTATTCAGGAAACACTTCAACTAGCGCTTCTTTCCTTATCTTTTGCATTTAAAAAAAAAAAAAAAACCTTTGACACATTTTCATTGTAACTTTGAACAAATGTTTTAAACTCATGGTATCTTAAGTCTGTAACCTAGTGAGCAGCATTAATGTATTCAATGTTAGAGATTTAAGCACTTATGTACGTCGCTCTGGATAAGGGGTCTGTCACATGCTGTAAATGTCAAGCCCTGGTGCAGGTGAGATCAAGGGCCTTGCTCAAGGACCCAATGTTGATGTCTCTGAGCTTGTTGGCTTGAACCCCGAACTTCTGATCAGGAATCCAGCCCCTTGCCCTCTGGACCATCACACCCTCACACCTTGTAGAGGCAAACATGCATCATCTCTATCTAATACACTAGTGTTGGATTTTGTCAAATAGACCTAGGGCTGATAGAGTAGGTACATTATATGGCCCAAAATATGTGTTTGTTGAACTCGAGATTTATTCTCTTTGCTTTTATATGAACTTCACCCTTCTGAGAATCTTCTTACTAATGCTCTTGTGCCACAATGACATCTGGTAGATCAGACACTGGTGTTGAGACTCCAGTTCATCACAAAGGTGTTCAGTGGGGTTGTACAGGGCTCGGTACAGACCTGCACCTTCACACCATGTCTTTATGGAGCTTGCATGTCGGTCCCTTTCAGACATTGCAGAACAAGCACAGCTGCTTTTTGTACACGACTGACAACATAATTACATAATTGGAGAGTCACAGTTCCTGTGTGATTATATTCGTAAATTCAGTTTATTTGCATAACACTTTAAACAATGAACACCCCCCCCCCCCCCCAAAAAAAAAAGCTCTACAGAAATCTAGAAACAATAATTATATAGTTCAATATTAAATTATTTATTTAATTTGAAAAATGTAATTAGCACCAGGTCCTGGAGGAACACTTTAATTTCACTATGTACTACCCCAATAAAGAACCGGATGATGAGGTGACGGATGATCAGTGAGTAAAAAGTATTTGTTTTAGAAAATAAGCTGCAGAAATCTCTGATACACAAAATAGCCCTGGGATGCAGACACTCCACACCCCAGAGGTGATGCATGCTGTTCTGGCACTAATCTCCCACTGCCCTTTCTGCTTTAACCTTCACTGCTGATGAGGAAAGAGGTGGGCAATTATACGCTCTTGATTTCTGGCCAGTGACTACGGAATTGTCAGCATTCAAACTCTGGGTCTGATAAGAGATTACGTTGTCGTATGTTTCTTACCCAGTGTACCACAGATCTGAGTAAATATTTGGTATGATGGTGGCAGTGGTGTATATCAGTGTCCGACAGGACTAAACGTACCCTGAATACCGAGCTTCGGTCAAGTGGTACGGATTCAACGTCATGTCCGTGTCACTGCAGAGAATAAATCACAACTCCAGCCATATCTGCACACTAGTGAGCCTCTATACATTATTATTTATTAGCATAATTGGGTTAATATTCATTTGTTTCAAGTTGTATGAATATGGGTGGTCTTTTATTTAAAATGTACAAACTGATTAGATCTTAATATCCCCATGTAATATTTATGTAAAAAAAAAAAGGCATGTAATTTGTGGACAATAATACTAGAAATAAACTAGAAGGTACACCGATCCTGTTTTCTTGTAATTTCATTCTGACGAGTCGTTGTACATTAGGGTCTGAACAGAGTGCAGCTGTAAAGGCTGGAAAATGTTTTTAGCCCAAGTCCTAATAGTACATTGCTCAGATTGTCATGTTATTTTTGTCATTCCGCAATTCTAGATTATATTTAACCCTCATCAGAAGAATAGGTGTCTATTGTATATAATATATAGTGACAAACGTTTGCATCACTTGTCTAACAATGACGTGTGGAGTCCCAGTAACGATGGCATGACACAACTGTCCAGTGTTAAATTGTTCATAGTGAACTGAATTATGGGATGCTTTGACTGCGGCTTCAGTCTTCCGAATGAAAAACAAGTGTCAGAGGCATTGGAACAATGAGATACGTTGTGGTTTGCTATACGAAGATCCACAATGGGGACTACTAACGTTTCATACAAAATCCCTGATAGGTTACATTCAAGTTACTGTTGTTTCCTCACAAGTGTTTTTTTAATCTAAAACCTTTTTAAAAGAGGTGAAAGATGGGTTTATGTGGAGTGTTGAATGTGTAGAATTTATTAGAATGAGCTTGTTACTAAAATATAAAGCTGTTAAACTGTCAAAGTGCTATTATTTGACCTGTTACTGGCCTCTGATCAGGGTTGTCTCCTTGCTGGTGTTACTTGATCAGAAGAACGAATGGCACAATATGTTTGGTTCATAAGCATGGCGGAAAAAGCAGTGGTGGTGGTGGAAAAGTGTATTGTACTGCAGGGTGAGCGTACACTTGTACTCCCTTATCCACACATCAAAAATAAATTAGACAGCAAAAAGGTTACGCTGTCTATTGTCCCACTGTTCATCAAAGATATGATCTTAAACAACGACCTGAACCTAAAATTCGACTCGACCGACTTTGTGAGGTATTTTGGATGTGAAAAGATGGGACATTTGATTTGTGCATGTTCAAACAGCAGCCCATATAGGAGCAAACCTGGGGCCTTCGGTGTTCTGAGCAAGGCTGACCGAGACTACAACACTACAGACACAGCTAAAGCAAGCAGACTGCTACAGAGCATGAGGATGAACAACCTGAACCTGTGAGTGACAACACCCAAAACATTAGCAATAATCAGGAACCAATGGTTTATGTTCGCTGTGTTTAATGATATGGAAATTGATCAGTATGCATTTAAAACACCTAAGAGAAGGTGCTGCTACAAAGAAGGTGCTGCTACTGCGACTAGCAAGAAAATAGTGATTCTTCTGACTCTAGCACATCAAGAGATACCTGAAGGAAAAAAACTATTACTTTCCAAATCTTAAGGGATTTGTTCAAGTTGAAGCAAGTGAAGCATGTTTCTCAGACAAAGATGATTGTTACCTTTAATCCTCTTGGATTATAGGGTAGTGTCTGTTTTAGCATTCTGGGGCTCACCTCTCTTACCATGGGTGAAATCTGCTTTGCCTCTCAATGTAAACAGAGCTAAAAATGTAGAGAAAAGATTAGAAATATATGAGCTAATGAGACAAAATAAATTGGATGTTTTATTTATTCAACAAATACATAGCGATGATATAAATGCTACTGAACGGGTTAAAGAATGGTTTAGTTTGTCTTTAAGTCATAAAGCGTCACTTAGCGGAGGCAGTGCGTCACTCCTCTCTGCTACACATGTCTAACAGGTTTGACAGGCTTCTCAATGAAGAAACCTCTGATGAACCTGAAAGAGCTCTGGTTAAAAAATACTTCATCTTTAGGCATGTGAAATTAGCTACACCTTTAGGGCTCCAACAGCACTGGTTAGGTGTATTCCTGGAGCCAGGGCACAGACATAGCAGGTAATCTTAGGGTCTTAAGCAAGCATAGGTACTCGAAGGTAGTTTTCCATGTAGGAGCTAGCGATATACGCCTTCGTCAATCAGAGATTACTTAGGAATATTGTAGAGGTGTGTAAAATAGCGAAGGCGATGTCCGATGCTGTAGTATCCTCTGGCTCCATCCCAATGCTTTTTGGTAATGTAGCTTACGGCAGGTTATAGTCACTGAACTGCTGGATGTCCAGGAGGTGCTCTGAAAACAATGTGGGCTTCATAGATAATTGTAGCACTTTTGGGGGCAAGACTCGCCTGTTAGGACGGGTTGGTGTACATCCCACACAGGCAGCTCTCATTTACTTGCAGTATAGCACATACTGTAGTTTAATTACAGGTCTAGTTAATCTGTGACAATCCAGGGCCAGGGAGCAGACAAGTAGGCTAATCTGACCATCCGCTAGCTGCAGTGAGTCGTCACCCAGGGTTCACTATATCCCCGAGCTAAAGAAAAAAACATAAACACTCCAAAAATTTGTTATAGTAACCTTATTAGCATAAAATTAGATCATATTGAATGCACAGCCAGCACCTTTGTTCTAAAGCTCTTATGCCTAATTAAATGATTACCAAGGTTCACTTTTGTTGGGAAACTGGAGAGACAAAACACCAGATCTTTAGTCTGGTGTTTAACAATTAGCTTAAACAATTAGCCCTCAAGTTTCTAGTCTGATCATTGTTTCTACCCCTGGTTGGAACAGGAAGGAGTTAGTGTTGGGTTTGTGGTGAACTCAGAGGTTACGATGACCCATTAGTTCCTCAGGAGCTCTCGGCTGTGCAATTATACACTGTTGTAGAGAGGACATTATTTACATTGACATTATTTCCTGTCCAGTGTCACTAAATGAGGATGAGGTTCAGTTCTGAGTCTGGTTCCTCTCAAGGTTTCTTCCTCATATCATCTCAGGGAGTTTTTCCTCATCATCGTCACCTCAGGCTTGATCATTAGAGATAAATGTTAGAGATAAAAAGTAACTTAATTTTAATTTTCTTATTTTTTCTCTCTCTCTTGTTTCTATACTTTCTGTAAAGCAGCTTTGAGACATTGTGAACTATTAAAAGCACTATACAAATAAATTGAGTTTAAATTGAAATTATAGATGATGACTCAACAACGTCTGACCAATCCCAGTCCTGATCTATGCAGCACTGTGGGATAGAACTCAAATCAAACTCTCTCATGTGACCCTTAGTTGTTTTATGAGGAGCAAAAGGATGGTTTATATATATATATATATATATATATAAAATCTTGGTTGAGATTTAAGCTTGAAGTAAAACATTATTTATTTAGGAAATTGCTGTGCTGTGAGGGAAATTAAATACTCAATACTACTGTGTACAGTAATAACTGCTTGTGTAATTGAATGTTCAGGACAATTGTGTTTTCTGATATTAGACTAATAAAAGCTACACAAATCTATGTTGGTACACTCATCTCTGGGATAGCAAGCTTGCTCCAGTCATTCATTTAGTAAACCTGATGATGTAATAACTCTGTGCAGAAACAAGGACAGGACAAAGGGAACGTTCCAGCAGACTTTAAGTAGTTTAATTTGATTTACACGAGCACATCAAATGTTCTGTGTTGCTTGCATTGTAGAGAAAGTTCATAAATGTCCTCCTTTCAAACTAGGCCAGATTAAACAATTGAGATGATGGACAGAGTTTTTCTGGTTGTTCTAGAATGGGTAGCTTCTGAATGAAAGGCAACAGGAAACTTCTCTAAAGCTCCTATGAGCAGTTGTAAACATACAACAGTCAACACATTTAACAGCAAACAAATAAACAGTACAGTAATCAACTCTAACTATACAGTAGACGTGTCGGCTCACGGCGACAGATTAGCGCACCTTAAATATCATTCTGATAACTGGATTATTGTGAATGATAGTGAATGTAAACTGACAGTCTGTGATAAAGGACTCAGGAGATAAAAGAGAATAATTACACAAGGTGTCTGTGCACAGGACAATACTAAGGATGTGTGGTTCATCTGTAACTGGTCATTGGGTTTAATGTATTGTCAGAGTGAATTACGTAGTCTGCTAGTCTTGCACCACATAGTGCAGGAGTTTAAACAGGCCCGGGGTGGGGCGAGGCGGCCGGGTTCTTTGACTAACCTGACAACTCTGCACATGCATCATTTCTTCTACAGGTCCTGTACGGAATGTTGTTGATTGTTGGTGTTTATCACTATGTATGTCGTCTGTGATGTGTATCCACAGGAACCCGGTGCATGTTCACTGACTCAACAGAGATGATCACTAGAGATGTGTGAACCGTGTGATTCCTAGTGAAGTTATGTAAAACAACATAACTGACTTTTCCCTGCCTCAATGGGCGTGTGTGTTTTAGCATTAGCGTCATGCTTACTCAGTCTTACAGTGCAATCATTTCTAATTATACTTAAACACAAACAGCTAAAGGTCTTGTTATACTTCACTTCTTTGTTTTCTCTGCCGAGATTAAAACACGTCTCTTGTAGGTTATTTACTTTGGATTTATTTAAAGGTTAAACTGAATCACACGTCCTTTTACTCCTTTACTTTTGCTAACACATAATAGAAGCTTATAGCTTCCAGTTTATTGTGCATGTCTAAATAATTACACGACAGACATGTCATGACCGAGTTGGGTAAAGGGAACCTACATTTGAGGTTTAATCACACACTTTTCACTTCCTGTTTAATTATATATAGAGATTCTGGGAATATTTCTCTGTAGTATATTTAGGCCTAAATTTATTCTTTGATTTTCATTCCATACTCTATTAAAAATATATAATAAAATGTTTAACATCGTACCAGGTGTAGAGACGGGTCTCAACCCACATTCTGTATACTGTGCACATGAACACAATGTTCTTCTGTTCCTCTCTGGACCACGGTAAACATCTGTATAGACAGTTTGTCCTTCACTGATGGAGGTCCATGTTTCCTTGTCGTTTGGTGTACATGATAGTGTGTGCAGAAAAATGTAGTGTAACCTTAAAGTCTTAACCTCGCTGATAAGGTTATTAGCTTCTGTCGCTACAGCAATGTCTGTATTTAGATTAAAAGTTTAAGGTCGTGCCGTTCTGAGTGACAAACACGGATAAGGGTCTCGTATCTCACTGTTGAGTCCGTAACCATGTGTGAAATGAGGTGGAATGAGATTTCCACAATGAAACTTTGGTTTCCTTTTGTCCGTTAGACAAACACACTTCTCCTCTAACACTTTGCCGTGATTATCACCATGGAGAAGGTTTTGTTTCCTGATATGAGGTTTCAGAATTGTCTTTTCACCTTTTCACTCTCACCGTGTCTTTAAACTATCACTATAAACCATTGTGTGTTAGCTAGTTCAGCTAAATCAGCGTCATGTAAGGAGACATGAGATGTTTACATTTCTACTTTGTGGTTGCCTAGCAACGGTACTCCTGATTACGGTCAGCTAAGCCGCGTGTTTACTTACTCGATCAGAATCAAAAGTTCCACTTGAAAGTTCCAGTTGTTCCAGCCACCATCACCATGGGTGTGTCTTACACCACACACTATTCACACTGATCACACTGCTGGAGTTCGCTTCACCTCAGTAAACACAGCTCACCTCTATTGTTATACGGCTCTGATGCTTTTATGTGAATGGAGTAATGGTCACTGCTGTTGTTGCACATTCTACTCCTCAGTTGGATGTCAGAGTTTGTGTGTTTAAGTCTTCCTGAAGCTGCAGGCCATGAAAGCAATGATGTTTTCTCTTATAACATGATGCTAACACTGATATTATTTGTTAACCAGCTGAAGCCCAATTTCAATACATTTAATAATGTTCATATACACTCGTACCAGTCAATCAAACTGAGTTATAATTCAAATGATTTACTTTATTGCTGTGTTCATTCATGATTAAACTATTTGTTACATAAAACTGGTTTAGTGAACAGAAATTAAAGAAACTAAAGAAGTCTGTTCTACAGTTGTGACATTCGAGAAGACGTTTGATTACATTACCTGTCCGTTTTATGGTCATAATGGGCCTTTAGGCAGCATAGATGTAATAAGGCTTCTGTATCTAATGATCTTTTCCATAACCTTATTCAGCAGATCTACTAATTAATATCAATATGAGGACATTAAGTATCGTCTAGCATTAGGTATTATAGACAGTTTGTCTTAGTTTCAAGGTGGTTCAACTGGTCAGTATTTGATATCTGATATATTTACATTATAAATATCTACTTTTATTTTCTTTTATTTTTACTTTCAAAGTCGATCTCATAGAAACAACAAAAATGGAGCAAAAATTACAGATCTGAGTGACTTTGAAAATTGTGTCATCCAGGTGAGGGGGTAGAACATCTCCCAAACAGCATGTCAGTGGTGTTCTGGTACCTACCAGAAGTGGTCCAAGGAAGAACAACAGGTGAACCAGAGACAGGGTCATGGTGTGTGGGGACAGTGAAGACTCTTTATAATCATTAAAACATCAAATCAGCACAGTGGCACAAATTATACAGACAAATGTACTGTGATTGACATTGCTGTGATATTGCTGTACCCATAAGACTGGAGCAGATACACACGCTTTAAAACATTATAATTGTAAATAACAATAGTTATTTTATTTGTAAATAATAAATAAATACAGGGATTGTTGGTGACTTTCTCGGTTTACCACATGGACAGAACACTGGAGTGGGGGAAGTCAAGGGGAGGTGGAGTGTGTGATGGTGAACAACCACTGGTGCGACCGCTGATGACGCTGTTATGGTGGGCCTGATCTTCAACAATGACGAGACCGCCTACCTTGATAATTGATAGTGGACTTCAGCACAAAGCAGGAGCGGTCATACCAACCGCTAAACATCAACGGGACCCCAGTGGAGAGAGTGGACAGTTTCTCGTACCTAAGTGTTCACATCACACAGGACCTGTCTTGGTCCGGTCACATCAACACCCTGGTGAAGAAGAAGGCCTGGCAGCATCTGTACCATCTGAGATGCTTAAGGAACTTCAAACTACCCTCCCAGGTGCTAAAGACTTTCTACACCTGCACCATTGAGAGGGTCCATGCACCATGCAGGACAGACGAGTCCTCCAGAGGGTGGTGCGGTCAGATGAAAGTACCATCCACACTGAGCTCCCTGACCTGCAGGACATCTACAGCACACGGTGCAGGACTAGAGCCA
>NC_062536.1:22634612-22637112 GCF_022655615.1 Tachysurus fulvidraco
CCTGATGACTGAGGGACGTGTGCAGGACCCCTACATTATGTAGATTCACCATTTTACTGTGAAACATTGTGGTTTGTAACACCACAGGACAGACCATCAGAGCTGGATGGTGGAGGGGAAGCCATTAAAGGTGGTCTCATACTAAATGGATCAGTGAAGACTGATCATGGACCAGCGGTTCCTGCCCTCTTCTTCTGGTAGTGACCAGGAAACTGAGCAAATCTTTTCAGTGTTAAACGGCCAGTAAAATGGTTTGAGAATCAATAGTAAGTGAATGTGACCGTGTAGGGAAGATGGAGCAAGTGCAACACACACAGCAGTGGGACGTGTGTGAATAAAACCACATCCTGTTTTTTAAGGTGTGGCCCCACACACACACACACACACACACACACACACACACACACACACACACACACACACACACATCTCCTCAGCACTTGTAAAGCCTGCTGTTTGTTGTTCAGATACCACAGAAGAGAAAAGAACATTGCAGGTTTAATGTCGTCTGTTTGTGGAATGAAGAATGAATGAAATGTTCACCAACAATATTTATGTGTATCTTATGTTTGTGTTTCGATCAGATCTTTTATACTCAACACATCATCAGCTGCTGGTCAGAGGGGGTTTATTATTAGTTTATTTGGGATGTTCCTTGATGTGTATACTGGTTTACTCTTGCTCTGTTCACCAATCATACAGCAGCCTCCACCCAGGAGGGGTTTCCTGTGATCTTTCATGACTCCATCATAACACACTTTGCCTCCTTCCACATGCACGAGCTCTATGTGTGCTCTGAGACAGCAACTACAGACGAGTTTAATCACTTCAAATTTGGATAATAATGTACTTATGGGGGTGGGGGTGGGGGGTGCACAGTGGTTTAGTGGGTAGCACGTTCGCCTCACACCTCCAGGGTCGGGGGTTCGATTCCCACCTCCACCTTGTGTGTGTGGAGTTTGCATGTTCTCCCCGTGCCTCGGGGGTTTCCTCCGGGTACTCCGGTTTCCTCCCCCGGTCCAAAGACATGCATGGTAGGTTGATTGGCATCTCTGGAAAATTGTCCGTAGTGTGTGAGTGTGAGTGAGTGAATGAGAGAGTGTGTGTGCCCTGTGATGGGTTGGCACTCCGTCCAGGGTGTATCCTGCCTCGATGCCCGATGACGCCTGAGATAGGCACAGGCTCCCCGTGACCCGAGAAGGTCAGATAAGCGGTAGGAAACTTATCTGTAAAATCTGACCAGAAATGTGGTGTGTTTAATGTCCAGGTCAGGCCAAAACAACCCCTACATGTCCACATCACATGATCTCAACACTAGTTCCACTTCATTTGTTTGTCTTTGTGTGTTTTCTCTGTTCACCAGGACACTTGAACCCCTCAGGGTGTGAACAAGCTTTTATCAGTGGCATTGACATTAGATGCCTTTTAAACCTGATCTTCACAATTAACATAAACCTTATTAGTAGATAGCAGCAGGATGAGCTGCTAATGATCATGTCTTTGGAACAGTGAGAGAACATCCTGTGTACTACACGTTGTTCAGCACTTAAACATGTTAGTACTGAGCTGATGGGATGCTAACTGAGAGCTCCAGCAGGTTCCACATGGATCACTGGGTGTTGTAGGGCTGTAACCACCTTCTTATTCCTAATAACATTTGAAGCTGAAGATTGTAAATTCTATAGCTGATGTTCAAACTCTTCCTGTCTCCATCCATGCACAGGTTCCTCCTTCGTCCTCCTCCAGTCTTTCTCTAACCACACCCTACCCTCATCCCTACACAGGCTCGGTCTCCATCACCACCACCATGGACGCTTGCTCTTCTCAGTGGACCCACAATGTTTTGTTTTTATTCTATGCAGTGGGAAAAGGTTTCACTATCACTAATACACTCCAGTTGGCACTTATGTGGGCGGAGTCCAGAACGCTCAGATTCCATTGATGGGAGCTCCCTGTGTGAGCACTGTAACCTGACTACGGTACACTCATACTTGGGTGGAGTTTATTTGGCTCCGTCTAAAGTTTGACAAAGAAGTCGCTGCATCACGATGTAAAGCTGAGTGAGCTACACAACTTTAATCACGACTGCTCAGTGTGTTTGTAGACAGGTTGGTGTACGTACTACACCAGATCTCTACGACTCGCCGCCACTTTCTTCAGCACTGTTCTTGCGTCTAGTTACAGGAGGATGTACACTGTGTCATTCAGTAAAGAGTAAAACTCTCCGGAAGACTGGAGCATCGGCGACCACTCAACTGTGTGTGGAGGCAGTCAGCATTCTTATTGTCATGGTAACCCAGTGACCCAGAACTTCAGGGTTGTTTGGGTTCCTGTTTGTTATTTTTAGATGTGTGACTTGTGTGTGTTGTGTGTAACAGTGGAAGGCCCTGAAGTAACTACAGCCGTCAATGTTGTAGGTTGGTTTGTAAAGTGGCTGTACAGGAATGTGTGCCGCCTGTGACCTGAGAGGAATCTGTGTGTGTGTGTGTGTGTGTGTGTG
>NC_062536.1:22642112-22704612 GCF_022655615.1 Tachysurus fulvidraco
ACCTGTTTACAGTTGTGCCCAAAAGTTTTCATACCCTAAAAGAAATTGTTAAACATGTTAAACCGATAATGCAAAAGAATTGTCCCTTATTTACAGCTTGTGGTCCTATGATGTCACTAATTATCACAGTTGTTTGACTCCTTTTCAGGACCTTTGTTGTGGCTATTGATTATTAGCTCCCTAAATGTACGCTGCAGGTTTTAGGGGTTTTTTTAAGCCCATGACGAGTCAGTTTTTGTAAACAATGGTTTCTCTTTCTTACACAGTCGGTGTATTTGTGCTGCAGGGCTGGGTGTAGGCTGGCACCCGGGTGCTCTTGTGCTCCTAGAATGCACTCTGTTCCTTTACAAAAACAAAGCATCTCTTTATTATATCTGAACTTGCTGACTTTGTGTGTGTGTGTGTGTGTGTGTGTGTGTGTGTGTGTGTGTGTGTGTGTGTGTGTGTGTGTGTGTGTGTGTGTGTGCAGTTGTTTGACAGGCTCCGGGATGAGACCCCAGACTTCCATAAGAAGATCATCCCAGTTAGCAGTGAGCTAACTCAGCCTGGACTCGCTCTGAGTGATGAAGATGTACAGACACTCACACAGCATGTTCACATCATCTTCCACTGCGCAGCCACAATACGCTTCGACGAGCCGCTCAAGTAAGACGTGTTAATGTCGATCCTTTACAGTTCGTCTTTGCCGTGTTTGCAGTTTCCTAAGCTGAAGATTCAGTTTAAGTTCTTTAAAGAAAATCTGGATTGTATTAAGAAGTCCATCGTAGACTAAATGAGACGGAATCACATTCTGTAGATTATGTAGAAAGTCTCTCAGACCTGAAGATACACCTCAGATGAAGAACATTAGAGAGCTTGTGGAGGATTTTTACAGGATCACAACCACCTTTGGAATGTGGATGACTTTAATAATAATAATTACAGGAATAAGAACACAAGCCGTTTCAGTGACTGATTCTGTACAATAATGATCACTGCGTTAATCACAAGGCTTAAATACAGAGGACACAAAATGACTGTTCTGCTGTAACTGTGTCTGTTTTATTAATGATATAAACATAAAAACTCTTACTGTCGTTAACTAGTGATGTTTAAACTGTGTCACTGTCGCTGCTTTATTGTTAGTCACATAAACGGCTTTGTAGTTTAGTTTTGTCAGAATCTGATGTGAGTCAGTGTGTCGGCTCTGTTCTCTTACTGACTGATCTAGTGCTCATATATGTTAAGACCCCTGTCATAGGTCTGACTGTGTGTGTGTTTGTGTGTGTGTGTATTTGTGTGTGTGTATTTATGTCTGTGTGTGTGTGTTTGTGTGTGTGTGGCGTGTGTATTTGTGTGTGTGTATTTATGTGTGTGTGTGTGTGGTGTGTGTATATGTGTGTTTGTGTGTGTATTTGTGTGTGTGTGGTGTGTGTGTGTATCAGACATGCTCTGCAGCTGAATGTCATTGCGACACATCAGCTCTTATCTCTAGCTCAGCAGATGCAGCAGCTGCTTGCCTTCATTCACATCTCCACTGCATACGCCAACTGCAACCGCCATCATATTGATGAGGTCATCTACCCCCCACCTGTGGAGCCCAGCAAGCTCATTCATTCACTGGAGTGAGTGCACACACACACACACACACACACACACACACACACACACACACACAGCTCCCTGCATGGTATTATTTGTTACATAACGTTGTGTGTGCTGACCCCTGTGGTTGGTTTGTGCTGGTGCTGCAGGGACACAGTACAGGGTTTAAATTATAAAACATTGTAAACTGATTTTACAAATAAACAGTTTGTCACGATAAATAGGACGACGTCTTTGCTGTAAGCTGTGACCCGTGTCTGTGTATGAAGAGGTCCTGGTATACAGATAGCTGCGTCGTCCACAGGTCCAACACGGTGCTTCAGTTCAGATGCACTATAGATGGCACCTGTTCCAATCAAGTGGCTAGTCAGGACAATTTTATCAATTAAATCAGCCATATTTCTCTTATCCTGAAGCCGACGGCTTAGGGTTCAGAACCCTTCCCAGATAAGAACCCTGGGTTCTTCTTGTTTAAGTATACATCTTTGTACACCTGGTGCATGTCTGCAGGAGTTCTGTGGCTTTGTTGGGCTGTGAGGTGATGAGGAGATAATGGGACATATCATCAGGGGGTTTTTCACCTCGGGCTTCCTCATTAGGGGTAGAGATAGATATAAAGTATTTTAAGTTAATATTTTTGCAATTCATTTTAAATGAATTTAAAATAAACTTTAAATAAAATTATATAAACTTTAATTGTTTGTTTTTTTAATCCTTATTTTTTCTCATTATTATTATTATTATTATTATTGTTTCTTTTTCTCTCTCTTTTGTTTCCATTTCTCTGTAAAGCTGCTTAGAGAAGGGAAATGTTAAAAGCTCTATACAAATAAATTGTATTGAAAGTAACTAACTTAAATATAAGGGGGGTCACAGTGGCTTAGTGGTTAGCACATTCGCCTCACACCTCCAGGGTCGGGGGTTCGATTCCCACCTCCACCTTGTGTGTGTGGAGTTTGCATGTTCTCCCCGTGCCTCGGGGGTTTCCTCCGGGTACTCCGGTTTCCTCCCCCGGTCCAAAGACATGCATGGTAGGTTGATTGGCATCTCTGGAAAATTGTCTGGAGTGTGTGTGTGAGTGTGTGAGTGGATGAGAGTGTGTGTGTGCCCTGTGATGGGTTGGCACTCCGTCCAGGGTGTATCCTGCCTCGATGCCCGATGACGCCTGAGAAGTTCGGATAAGCGGTAGAAAATGAGTGATTAAATAACTAAATAAATATAGTTAAAAAAACAAAGATCTAAAAAAAACTAATGTTTGAGCAGAATTGAGATGATGTCTCAAATACAAAATGTGTACTTTCACTTTTCTTTACTCAGCAATTAAACTGTAAACTGGCATAAATTTGTTCTAAATTGAATCTTTATCAGCTGACGGCTGATTACGGCTGTAACGATTTTGGCTCGCGAAGCAAGGTAAATATTTGAGTAATTATAACTCCTAAATATTTTAACCTAAGTTGAAATTAACAGTACTGGAATTAACGTTACACTTATTTGGTCTGTTCATCCGGCAAACAGGCCGTGTAACCTTTATTAATTCTATGAAGGCGGTATCTTCCCGGCTCAGGAAGGTTCACTGCCCTTTTACTTTACACCGTAATGTAAATTAACTTAATACAGCATGTAGTTCAGACCTGATGTTGCAGGGACCTTAAGTTTGTGAGCGATACTCAGAGACAATCACTTGTGGTGCAATAATATGGCATTTAATGAATGAGACAAACACGACATAAAACTAACTACACAAACAAACAAAAGAAATAGGGAAAACGAAGATGAAAATAAAATAACACAAAAGAAATTAAAATTGGGGAAAGGGAGGAAGAGACTGGAAAGAAGAAACTAGAGAAAGGAAGGAAAGGAATGGCAAGCTTAAACTTCAAAATTAATCACACCCTAACTGGGAAATCGTCACAGAAACTTAAATTCACCTCAAGACACAATACAAGGTTCATACTTAAAATACACATCTAAATTGGTTGGTAAAGGAAACGGTTACTGGCATTGGCTTACTGCACAAGAGTCCGGATGCAACAGAGAAATCTCTGAGGTCAGATAGGGTGGGGTCAGACGTTCTCCCAAGTTCTCCTGAAGATCAGAGCAGTTGTCGTTCTTGGAAGTGAAGCTTGCTGGAACTTCTTTGAAGGAAGATGGAGTCGTCTCCAAGCTGTTCCAAAAGTCTGACCACGGATTAGTGGTGTTTGTGACTATTTAAAGGTCGCGAACTCCACCCATCTTTGGGGAGATGACCAATACTACGGCCAAGATTTCGGAGGGAAAAACTCCCTTTGTTTCAGGTGTCTGTGGGCGTAGTTTAGCTATCAAACTTTTAGATGACTTTAAAGTTTGATCCAGTGTGTATTAAGACGGTATGGCGCCTTTAGTGCTCAAATAAAATACACCAGTGCTTGAGAAAAGAGTAACCGATAATTTTGTGGTCATTTGGATACTAAACATGACGGGTAATGACGGTATAAAGGCAGCGGTACATTATATACACAGATCAGTAATCGAAGGGTAACTGATGTTACTACAGTGTTGTGTTCTGACACATGAATAAAATTCACCCCTGTCAGGAAAGTAAGGAGCAAATAATTTTAAGTCAGGCAAGCCTTAAAGAAGAAACACATTACAGCAGGGTTATAAGAATAAGAATCTTAGAGTATCTTATCTACTTGTTTTATTAGTAAAAGGAATGTCTCATTGTGTGTGTGTGTGTGTGTGTGTGTGTGTGTGTGTGTGTGTGTGTGTGTGTGTGTGTGTGTGTGTGTAAAACTGGGTTGCTCATCAGTTGATTGAAGATTAGATGCTGAAGTTTAGGGTGTCTGGGACCTGGAATCTAAATGACCTGTACCAGACGCTACACGGCCCTTACCGAATGATCCCGTCACCATACAGACATGAATTTATTGTATAACACAAACAGTCACTGATGTTAAACAGAAGGTCAAATCCTTGTGGAATGCATAAAGAAACCCCAGGCTGATAATCTGATGTGTACAAAAACAAAAGCCTTCGATCACCTTCATCTAAACCACCACAAAGGAGTAACTCACACCAGAGAATTACATGACGTGGATGAAGCTGAAATAAGCTCAGACCAATAAACGCTGGCACATCTCATTACTTACAGCAAGCCACACACTCCAGAACGAATCTGAATGGACATTTGACTGTTATCTCCTGAAATGTTTTTACTGCCTGATGCCTGTTCAAGGTTCTTCTGGGTGTAAAATAAAAATATCTGCTGTAATTGGGGAGAAGAAGGACCTGAGGCAAAACCATCAAAATGTAATTACTGTACAGGATCTCGTCCAGCTTCAGCAAAACACCAAAGGAAAAGAAATCCAAAATATAAAATGTCTTAAACGTGAGCTACACAGAGACATGTTGTAGCCGTCTGCTCCGACCTACAGGCTTATTGTACCACATTAGATACGGTAGCCTTCATCTGTACAACCTGGAAAATTCGTATTTACAGTTTCTTATCCAACAGAAGTTCTGTGTTCTGGCAGTAAGGACTCTATAAAATCTCCAAGTGCTACGAGTCCTTTAACAAACCGTTCTGTCTTTAACATTACATCATTATAGCAAATGTTATAAATCCCAATACAGTTTGTAGTGTATATGTTGATATGTTGATAAATACGACAAATAAGTGGACACGTATGAAAAGCTTCAAGTTTTCTGCGCTCCCCAAATCCTGACCCAGACTTACTCTTGGATGAAAAACCGAACTGAAATCCTTGGACTTTTATGTGTGGAATAATAATTTGTTTTCACAAACATTCTTATATTCCACACATGAAAAGCTTGAGGATAAAATGTTGTAAAGAAATTGAATAAAAGTTCTGGGAAAGTTCACCGTGCTCTTTTGTCTTCACAGAGTAACAGTCAGATCCCAGCTGGAGTATACAAGCCTTTAGTGTGACTCTAGTACGTATGCTAGCCACTTGTATATGTTGGGCACCAAACATCAAGCGACACGACTGAGAAGTGCATTTAGAGCTGCTCCTGTTCAGAGCCTTTACACACAAGTCTGAGAACCTTCACTCCAGAACAGACGTCAGAAACCTGCTGTAAAATACGCAGTTAAACGTAACAGTCCAGACAGGTTCTCACCATGAACATCTTCACTTATATGAAGAAAAAAAATTTTTGGTATTTAGTTAAAGTCTCCTCTAGAAAACCTGGACATCACTTTGGACAATTTAACCAAGATGAAGCTTTGTCTTCTTCCTCCTTAAACAAATGATTTTGTACTGATCGATACAAACACGTCACTGGAGATCAGCATTATGGTATCTACATTCCAGGAGAATGTTCAACAGCTGAAGCTTGGGTGTTACTTTTGGCCCTGGAAAAGATAGAAAATGGACAACCAACCATGTCCTAACCCTAGGACAAACGTTTTTACAATTTTCTGACTCAAGATCTTGTCTTTAAGCCCAGACCACAGACCGCCCCATAATTACAAATATTTAATCTAAAGTTGATATTTTACTTTGGAGAAACTTTGATCATGGTCTACCTGTTGGATCCCAGGTCATACACACATCATCGCTAACAAAGCTTTCTCTCTCCTCAAACTAAAGAGTGCCAGATTCCACCCTGAGATCAAACCCCTAGTGAACTCCTGCATATCTAACAAGTGGCAAATGGAATGGGATGCGTTCAAAAACAACAAGCTTTATGAAATAAAGCCCATTATAACTAGACCTCTTTGTTATCCTCAGACCTGGACATGATCTTGTGGTGTATATTGTAGTGTCATGTAGGTCATTCTGGACTTGGGTTTATATTGTGCTGTCATGTAGGTCATTCTGGACTTGGGTTTATACTGTAGTGTCATGTAGGCAGTGTTGTAATGTAACGGAGTAAAAACACTTCGTTACTGTACTTAAGTAGAAATGTCACGTATCTGTTCTTTACTTCGCTATTTAAATTTATGACAACTTTCACTTTTACTCCACTACATTTCTGAGATAAATGTAAACTTTTACTCCGTTATATTCCCACTAAACATCTTCGTTACTCGTTACTACAAAATAAAGTCAGCAGAAATGTGTGTGACTGTAATAAGGGAGGTTTGGTGTATCACTGCTCCTAGATTGTATTACGCTCCGCAGGCTGTACGGAGAAGCACAGGTACGCGCAGCGTGCACGCGCAGTCAGAGCTGGGGGCGTTTATCTATAACGGGGGCAACCAAAAGCAGTGAAATGTCACTATTCTTATTACCAGAGTTGTAGCACAAACACAATATTAATGCAACATCAATACTAAATAAAAATAACATTTATTGTTTTGTTCTTTGTGAATATTAGTTTATTAATGACGTCATTCATCGGACACACTGTTTGTAGAGAACACACACACACATGAACTGATCTGATTCAAGACTGACATCATTACATCATACATAACATTTTGGTGTCCACTTTTACCATTTAATAACACCATAACTTTTGGCTTACTGTGTAGTCATATAATATATAATATAAAAGTCTTCTTGTTTTAAATTCTCACTGAGGGATAAAACCCCTAAAGATGAAACCCTAGAACTGCCCCTGATCTTATACCTACTGAAAATCACTGACATTTTACTTTTTACTTTTACTTCAAATACTTAAGTACATTAAATATCAGAAAATGACTTTTGATACTTAAGTACAGTAAATATCAGATACTTTAAGACTTTTACTTCAGTAATATTCTAAAAGGTGACTTTCACTTCTACTGAAGTCTTTTTCTAGTACGATACTTGTACTTTTACTCAAGTATTGCTTTCAGGTACTTTATACAACACTGCATGTAGGTCATTCTGAACTTAGCCTTTGGTTTATACTGTAGTGTCATGTAGGTCATTCTGGACTTAGCCTTGGGTTTATACTGTAGTGTCATGTAGGTCATTCTGGACTTAGCCTTGGGTTTATACTGTAGTGTCATGTAGGTCATTCTGGACTTGGGTTTATACTGTAGTGTCATGTAGGTCATTCTGGACTTAGCCTTGGGTTTATACTGTAGTGTCATGTAGGTCATTCTGGACTTGGGTTTATACTGTAGTGTCATGTAGGTCATTCTGGACTTGGGTTTATACTGTAGTGTCATGTAGGTCATTCTGGACTTGGGTTTATACTGTAGTGTCATGTAGGTCATTCTGGACTTGGGTTTATACTGTAGTGTCATGTAGGTCATTCAGGACTTGGGTTTATACTGTAGTGTCATGTAGGTCATTCAGGACTTGGGTTTATACTGTAGTGTCATGTAGGTCATTCTGGACTTAGCCTTGGGTTTACACTGTAGTGTCATGTAGGTCATTCTGGACTTGGGTTTATACTGTAGTGTCATGTAGGTCATTCAGGACTTGGGTTTACACTGTAGTGTCATGTAGGTCATTCAGGACTTGGGTTTATATTGTAGTGTCATGTAGGTCATTCAGGACTTGGGTTTATACTGAAAAATAAAGAACCTTCTGTCTGCTGTAATGTCAGACAGTTTTAGCTATTAAACACATCTTGGACTCATTTTAATACTGTTAAAGATTTTATACAGAAACAAACCTAATGGCTTTAAAACGTTTTATATGAAATTCTTTTTTAGAGAGTGTTAATATATCTTATTAATATCTTATTTTATTTAATCGGTAATGTTTTTTTCCTTTTCTAGTCCCACTGACAGCTTTAAAACTGTAAATAAATAATGGGATTAGTCAGAACCGAGCGCAGAACCGAGCGCAGAACCCGA
This sequence comes from Tachysurus fulvidraco, assembly GCF_022655615.1. Classification (NCBI taxonomy): domain Eukaryota; kingdom Metazoa; phylum Chordata; class Actinopteri; order Siluriformes; family Bagridae; genus Tachysurus; species Tachysurus fulvidraco. Next base: position 22,650,442 of record NC_062536.1, read on the forward strand.
GCGCAGAACCGAGCGCAGAACCGAGCACAGAACCGAACGCAGAACCGAGCGCAGAACCCGAGCGCAGAACCGAACACAGAACCCGAACGCAGAACCGAGCACAGAACCGAACACAGAACCCGAGCGCAGAACCCGAGCGCAGAACCCGAGCGCAGAACCCGAGCGCAGAACCGAGCGCAGAACCGAACGCAGAACCGAGCGCAGAACCGAGCACAGAACCCGAGCACAGAACCCGAACGCAGAACCGAGCGCAGAACCGATTTCTGATATTTATATTGGTGCATTTAAGACGTTATAGACATTATTTATTAGTGCAGATTATATAAAATTTGTGTGTTATGTTTTCAGCATCTTCCATGTGGTGTAAATAAGATTGTATGTGTTACTAAGGTGGATGGATGATGCAATTGTCCGGGACATCACACCAAAGCTGATCGGTGATTGGCCGAACACGTACACTTACACCAAGGCATTGGCAGAGTGTGTGGTGCAGCGGGAGAGTGGAAATCTGAATGTGGGGATCATCAGGCCGTCTATCGTTGGGGCCAGCTGGCAGGAACCTTTCCCTGTGAGATCTATTCACACAGCTCACTCCTCACACAGCTCACTCCTCACACTGCTCAGTCCTCACACTGCTCAGTCCTCACACAGCTCAGTCCTCACACAGCTCACTCCTCACACGGCTCACTCCTCACAACACTCACGGCTCAGTCCTCACACGGCTCAGTCCTCACACGGCTCAGTCCTCACACGGCTCAGTCCTCACACGGCTCACTCCTCACACGGCTCACTCCTCACACGGCTCACTCCTCACAACACTCACGGCTCAGTCCTCACACGGCTCAGTCCTCACACGGCTCAGTCCTCACACTGCTCAGTCCTCACACGGCTCAGTCCTCACACTGCTCAGTCCTCACACGGCTCACTCCTCACACAGGTCACTCCTCACACGGCTCACTCCTCACACGGCTCAGTCCTCACACGGCTCACTCCTCACACGGCTCACTCCTCACACGGCTCACTCCTCACACGGCTCAGTCCTCACACTGCTCAATCCTCACACTGCTCAATCCTCACACGGCTCACTCCTCACACAGCTCACTCCTCACACGGCTCAGTCCTCACACGGCTCAGTCCTCACACGGCTCACTCCTCACACGGCTCACTCCTCACACGGCTCACTCCTCACACGGCTCAGTCCTCACACTGCTCAATCCTCACACTGCTCAATCCTCACACGGCTCAATCCTCATACAGCTCACTCCTCACACTGCTCAGTCCTCACATAGCTCAGTCCTCACACAGCTCAGTCCTCACACGGCTCAGTCCTCACACGGCTCAGTCCTCACACGGCTCAGTCCTCACACGGCTCAGTCCTCACACGGCTCACTCCTCACACTGGTCACTCCTCAAACTGGTCACTCCTCACACTGCTCACTCCTCACACGGCTCACTGCTCACTCCTCACACAGCTCACTCCTCACACTGCTCACTCCTCACACAGCTCACTCCTCACACAGCTCACTCCTCACAACACACACTGCTCACTCCTCACAACACACACTGCTCACTCCTCACACTGCTCACTCCTCACACAGCTCACTCATAGCAATTCAATATCTAAATCAGACTCATCCTTTTGTCCGTATGACTCTCTCTCTCTCTCTCTCTCTCTAGGGCTGGATTGACAACTTCAATGGTCCGAGTGGTGTCTTTATTGCGGTAATTACATCTGTGATGTCGATCATTTATGTCACCTAATTCACACACACACACACACACACAGCTAATTTAAGCTCTTTACCTGTGTGTGCAAGATTGTCTGCATTAATTCAACTCAGTACAAGTTTATTTGTATAGCGCTTTTTACAATAGACATTGTCTCAGAGCAGCTTTACAGAACATAAACACAGAGTAGAAGGTAAACAGAAGGAATGATAAAGGAAATAACGAATAATAAAAGAAATAAGAATTAACAGAATAAAAATTCTAGATTATTATTAGATGTATATAGTTCACAGTGTGTATGTATTTATTCCCCTATGAGCAAGTCTGAGGTGACTCAGGCAGCAGTGGCAAGGAAAAACTGCCTTAAATTGGTAAAGGAAGAAACCTTGAGAGGAACCGGACTCAAGGGGGAACCCATCCTCATATGGGTGACACTGGGGGTGTGATTGTAATATACAGTCAGTTAAATGTGGTATTGGTGTGAGGTTCAAGGACTTCTGATCTCCTGAGTATCACAGAGTCTAACTGGTGATGTCTCAGGATTAATGTATAAGTGTCCCTAATAAAGTGGACAGTGAGTGTATATACATCTGTCACACAGACATACTGTGTGCACATATAGTCAGAGAGACAGGTCTGGAGTCAGCTAGATGAAGGGTTAAATGGCTAAATAGATGTATCAAGTCAAGTCAAGAAGCTTTTATTGTCATTACACCATATATAACTGTTACAGTACACAGTGACATGACACAACGTTCCTCCAGGATCAGGGAGCTACATAAAGACAGGGCTAAGGACATGTAAGTAGTCTTAGCCACATAAAGTGCAGCTGTGCAACCTGGTGCAAACAGTGCAGGACAAGACAAACAAGACAGTGCAGGACAAAAAACAGTGCAGGACAAAAGACAGTGCAGACATAAAGTTACAAGACAATACAAAAGTACAACAAATACAATACACAAAAGACAATAAACAGAAACAGCGCCGACGACCAGTGTAAATACTGAGTGTAAATACTGAGTGTAAATACTGAGTGTAAATACTGAGTGTAAATACTGAGTGTAAATACTGAGTGTAAATACTGAATGTAAATACTGAGTGTAAATACTGAGTGTAAATACTGAGTGTAAATACTGAATGTTCCCACAATATTTGGTGCAGTAACAGAATGAACACAGTTTCTTAGCAGCAGGTCTTTGGGATAATATATAGAGTTGTGCAAAAAACAGCAAATGACTGAAATATTGGACAGTATGTGCAAAAATGTATGGTTGAATACTGAAAATACTATTGTGTTTGTGTCTGTGGGTGTTTGTCTGTGTGTATGTGTGTGTGTGTGTGTGTGTGTATCTGTGTGTGTGTATATCTGTGTGTGTGTGTGTATCTGTGTGTGTGTGTATCTGTGTGTGTGTATATCTGTGTGTGTGTGTTTGTGTCTGTGGGTGTTTATGTCTGTGTGTATGTGTGTGTGTGTGTGTGTGTGTGTGTATCTGTGTGTGTGTATATCTGTGTGTGTGTGTGTGTATCTCTGTGTGTGTGTGTGTGTGTGTGTGTGTGTGTGTGTGTGTGTGTGTGTGTGTGTGTGTGTGTGTGTGTGTGTGTGTGTGTGTGTGTGTGTGTGTGTTTCCATGTACAGGCAGGAAAGGGCATCTTGAGGACAATGAGAGCCAGTAATGATGCAGTAGCAGATCTGATTCCAGTTGATGTTGTGATCAACCTCACACTTGCTGCAGGATGGTACACTGCAGTGCACAGGTATACACACAAACACAGGCACACACACACATACACGTACACACAGGTACACACACACACACAGGTACACACACGTATACACACACACACTCTCGTATACACTCACACACACACACACAGGTACACACACACACACAGGTACACACACACACACACAGGTACACACACACACACACACACACACAGGTACACACACACACACACACACACACACACACACACACACACACACACAGGTATACACACACACACTAAGCATTATGGTTAATACACACTAACACTTAATATTATGGTTAATAGTCCATCAGCGTGTCCCTTGTTTGTGTTTAAATGGCCAACAGTCTAATTACACAACTTTTATATTTAGAAATGGGAAGATTGAAACTTGTGCAAGAAAACACACACAGTATCTAAGCTTACCAAACGTCCGCAGATTCCACCATACTGGGAAATACATTGCTTCACAACCAATGAACTCGTACCTGTGTGCAATCTCCTGCTGTAAAGTTACATATTACAACAGACTGTTGAAATGATTTTGTTAAAACCACCCGTGTGTGTTACAGGTGTCCATCTTGTGTAAGGGTTCAATCACAACACATTTATAATACATTTATAATTTATACCATTTTCCTGCAGCTAAAATAAGCTTCATCATTATGGGAATTAAATCAATTTGTTCTCATAAATTGATTTAGTGTTAAAAAAAAAGTCTGATAATAATTAAGCTGTAATAAAAGTCCAGTGTTTCTGCAGGGTTGCCAGGTCTCAGTAAAATCTCTACCTCCACTTTGTTTTGACGACCGCACAAAAAAAGCAAATTTGGGAAATGAAATTCATGTTTTTATTTATTTTTAAAATCTTTGTGTTAAAAGTAATTTTATTCTATGGACAGATCAATGGCTTAAGAATAACTTTTACTCATTTATAACCTGGTGCATTAATACACAGTACAGTTATTATATTGTGCTTAAAATCAGATACACCTTGTGTTTGGGCCAAACATTTCCCAAAATTAGATTCTCACCAAATTCACAAACTGCGTTAGGAAACTTAACAGTAACTCGGTTGAGTTTCATCCATTTATTTAAATAAGGATATTTCTATTTCCTGTGTATGTTTTTAGACCGAAGTCTGCTCTGGTTTATAACTGTACAACAGGAGGCATTAACCCTTTCCACTGGGGAGAGATCGGTACGTACACAACACGGACATCGTACAGCTGTAAATCTAAACGAACCCTCTGTTTAATATGCATGTTTATAGATCAGCAGAAACTGTTGCATTCAGCATTTAACTAATTTTATACCATGGCGTGTTCTAGGATGTGTTAATTAGGTATGCTAAAAATAACCTGATTAAACTGATGTTGTATTGCTGTTACCATCAGAGCATCATGTGATGTCAACGTTTAAGCGGAATCCTCTTGAGCAGGCGTTTCGTCGGCCCAACGCTAACATTACCTCAAACTACCTGATTAATCAGTACTGGATCCTGGTTAGCCACAAGTTCCCTGCACTCCTCTACGACTTGTTCCTGAGACTGTCTGGACAAAAACCTCAGTAAGAACTTGTGAACATCGCCCCCTGGAGTTCCGTTATGCACACGATCATATATATTAAACATGCACCTGCTTATACGGTTGAACACAAAAGTGATTACACCCGAATGCATGTATGAACACACGCTGATAATCCTACGGATACACAATCACACCCGAACTAGTCTCATGTAACCACACTGACTGCAGGTCTGCACCTTATAGTAACTTCTGTTGCCCAAAGACTGCACAAGAGCAGCTGACTAACTTATGCAACAAATCAGTTTTGTAATACAAAAACCGCCCACTGTGGAACCACAGATCGTTAATTTAAGAAAGTCTTGCAAATTAACGAGTCTGTACTAGAAACTGCACATGATTTATAAAATCATAAGTTGAGGATCAGTTGTAAACACAATGGCTTCCTTGTTCCATGAGGGAAGCCGAGGGTCGTGACCTCTCAGGCCGTTAAAAAAACAGATTACTTCAAAACTCCTGAATAGTTTTTACTTTTGTGTGCCATATGCAGCACATGTTCAGCAGTTTGTTAGCATGATGCCTGAGGCAGCGACTACACCTGAGCATACACATTTACACCTGAACATCTTGTTCTGTTTCAGGCTTCATGCCTTGTTTTACTTCTCACTTTAGTTTTATTAGCTAAAACCCTGATGTTAGTTGTGTTGTGGCTTTAGTTCTTGTTTGGTTCTGTTTCATTAAGGTTCTGACTCTAGCTTTAGTTCTCGTCTTGGTTCAGGTGATAGTATAGATCTGGTCCCTAAAACTATATATTTAACTAGCTGAAATGAATAGTAGAAATGCTGAGCGCTCTGTGAGAATTGCACTTAGTTGTATTAAAGAGTTTATTAAACTATTTCAGCTTTAAACACCACTGCCAACTTTAACTTGTAGTTATCATGTGTGCAGAATGATGCGGATCTTTAACAGGCTACATAAAGCCATCGGACTGTTGGAGTATTTCAGTAGTCAGGACTGGGAGTGGAATTCTGACAACATGAACATGCTGATGAACCAGCTGAGCCCTGAGGACCGCAAGGTACACACTGTTATTTACACACTGTTACTTACACACTGTTATTTACACACTGTTATTTACTCACTGTTATTTACACAGTTATATTTACACAGTTATATTTACACACTGTTATTTACACACTGTTATTTACACAGTTATATTTACACACTGTTATTTACACACTGTTATTTACACAGTTATATTTACACACTGTTATTTACACACTGTTATTTACACACTGTTATTTACACACTGTTATTTACACACTGTTATTTACACACTGTTACTTACACGCTGTTATTTACACAGTTATATTTACACACTGTTATTTACACGCTGTTATTTACACACTGTTATTTACACACTGTTATTTACACGCTGTTATTTACACACTGTTATTTACACACTGTTACTTACACACTGTTACTTACACAATGTTATTTACACACTGTTATTTACACACTGTTACTTACACACTGTTATTTACACACTGTTATTTACACACTGTTATTTACACACTGTTACTTACACACTGTTACTTACACAATGTTATTTACACACTGTTATTTACACACTGTTATTTACACAGTTATATTTACACAGTTATATTTACACACTGTTATTTACACACTGTTATTTACACAGTTATATTTACACACTGTTATTTACACACTGTTATTTACACACTGTTATTTACACACTGTTACTTACACGCTGTTATTTACACAGTTATATTTACACACTGTTACTTACACACTGTTACTTACACAATGTTATTTACACACTGTTATTTACACACTGTTATTTACACACTGTTATTTACACAATGTTATTTACACACTGTTATTTACACACTGTTATTTACACACTGTTATTTACACACTGTTATTTACACAGTTATATTTACACACTGTTATTTACACAATGTTATTTACACAATGTTATTTACACACTGTTACTTACACGCTGTTATTTACACAGTTATATTTACACACTGTTATTTACACAATGTTATTTACACACTGTTATTTACACACTGTTATTTACACAGTTATATTTACACACTGTTATTTACACACTGTTATTTACACACTGTTATTTACACAGTTATATTTACACACTGTTACTTACACACTGTTATTTACACACTGTTACTTACACGCTGTTATTTACACACTGTTATTTACACAGTTATATTTACACAGTTATATTTACACACTGTTACTTACACAATGTTATTTACACACTGTTATTTACACACTGTTATTTACACAGTTATATTTACACACTGTTACTTACACACTGTTATTTACACACTGTTACTTACACGCTGTTATTTACACACTGTTATTTACACAGTTATATTTACACAGTTATATTTACACACTGTTACTTACACAATGTTATTTACACACTGTTATTTACACACTGTTATTTACACAGTTATATTTACACACTGTTATTTACACACTGTTATTTACACACTGTTATTTACACACTGTTATTTACACAGTTATATTTACACACTGTTATTTACACACTGTTACTTACACGCTGTTATTTACACACTGTTATTTACACAGTTATATTTACACACTGTTACTTACACACTGTTACTTACACACTGTTACTTACACGCTGTTATTTACACAGTTATATTTACACACTGTTACTTACACACTGTTATTTACACACTGTTACTTACACGCTGTTATTTACACACTGTTATTTACACAGTTATATTTACACAGTTATTTACACACTGTTATTTACACACTGTTATTTACACACTGTTACTTACACACTGTTATTTACACACTGTTATTTACACACTGTTATTTACACACTGTTATTTACACGCTGTTATTTACACACTGTTATTTACACACTGTTACTTACACACTGTTATTTACACACTGTTATTTACACACTGTTATTTACACACTGTTATTTACACAGTTATATTTACACAGTTATATTTACACACTGTTATTTACACACTGTTATTTACACACTGTTATTTACACACTGTTATTTACACACTGTTATTTACACACTGTTATTTACACACTGTTATTTACACACTGTTACTTACACACTGTTATTTACACACTGTTGCTTACACGCTGTTATTTACATGCTGTTATTACTGATTTATTTTTTGATGTAATATTTTGTATCAAAGAGATTAGAAACTATTTTTGTCTCTTTCTTAGATGTTTAACTTTGATGTGCGTCAGTTAAATTGGCCCGAGTACATTGAGAATTACTGTATCGGCACCAAGAAGTACGTACTGAATGAGGACATGGCCGATATTCCTGCGGCCAGACAACATCTGCGCAAGTACAGAACACATAAACACTATACATTCAGTCTAAAGTAGCTTTCATTTTATTATACTTAAATAATAAACTTTCTGCATCCTACACTGTCTCCATGGACAATGATGTTTGTGGATGACGTTGTGATCTGTAATGAGAGTAGAGAGCAGGTGGAGGAAAACCTAGAAAGGTGGAGGTCTGCTCTGGAAAGAAGAAGAATGGAAGGAAAGGTGTAGAAGACAGTAGTGAGAGCAGCTCTGCTGTATGGGTTAGAGACTGTAGCAGTGAGGAAAGACATGAGGCAGAGATGGAGGTAGCAGAGATGGGGATGTTGAGGTTCTCTTTAGGAGTGATGAGGATGGACAGTAATCAAGCATCGCGTTAGTTCAGGCAGGCCACGCAGTAAGCTGCATCAGCTACTAATCAGCTGTCCACAAGGCGCACCAATCCGGCACGACTTCCGTAATTTCCCTCCTTTAAATCCTTACCTTCGAGCGAACCTACGCATCGCTGCTGCGATCCAACCTTGCAACGCTGCTTGCTTTCGTATGCATTTCTGCTACTATCAGCGCGCTATTTCTCCTAACTTTGTCGGATCCGAGCTCCGAAGAAGACCCGGGCCCTACGGAAAATCCTCATGGCCCATCAGTTCGCAGAAGCCCTCGCCTGGCATGCATATCGCCTCCACCGATCGCGGAGTGGCCCGTCGATAGAATCCTTGCGACCCTGTTTAGCCATAATATCCAGGCATCGCTCGGTCTCGACCATGGCCAACTGTTCCAGTATTTCTTGGAAAATATATCAGAAATACCTCCGACCCTACCTACCCCTACCTCCGGCCCCAAGAAGGCCACCGCAAAAAGAAAGCACTGCCTGTGCGCAAAAAAAACGTCAGTTCCCAAGAAAAGGACTGTTCGTGCTGACCTAGCCCCACCGATCTCAAAAGATCCCGTGCTGACAGCCCTCCACAACATCCATCTCTCCCTCTCCAATCTCAATGCCAGGATCCAAGCCCTGGAAAAGCTATCCCCACCGTCCCCCCATAGCGGCGGTTAATAAAGAAAAATAAAAAATTTAAAAAAGCCGTTTGACGCGTGTGCTTGGCCAGGGATCCTCCGGTGCTAAGCTGCTATTCATGGGATTACGAAATAAATAAACAAAACTTTCGGCGGCAACAGCCACACGCTGCGCTCGCCCTGGGTGATGCTTCTCTTGCCGTCTCCACTATAGCTTAGTGGGTATGCAACATGCGTTGTCATATCGCGCGGTATGGGCATATGCGTTTTAGCAAAAAGCTTGTCGCGATTATGCTGCAAAGTCAGCCCAGGGCGACGCATCCTCCACGTCTCCACTAGCTAGTGGACCCTAACTCCTATAGTCTATCACGCTGCGGGGCACCTAGTCCTCCCTCTTCCCACGACCAACGCCTAGCTCTGACCCAGCCTCGCGCATCGCATGCCGCCCGCTTGGCCAATACACCCCGGTCGCGTTTTGTGGTCCACGGCGCCACGCATCAGTTATGATGGGGGGTCCCCTCTGGCATATGGTTTTGTTCTGGGGGTCTATTCATTCCCCAGCTGCTGCCTCCCCACCTCGTCCATGCATGCGCATGGACAGGCACGTGGGAAAATTCTCCCAGAACAGAACCATCCCGCCAACACTAACTGTATGCTCCCTAACCTTCATTTATGAAGTGGTCCTGACTGAATTAGGAATGAGCACATCAGAGGGACAGCTGAGGTTGGCTGTTTTGGGGACAAGGACAGAGAGACTACATTGAGATGGTTTGAGGAGGGAGATGGTTATATTGGTAGAAGGATGTTGGAGATGGAGCTGCAGGTAAGAGGGCAAGAGGAAGGACAAAGAGGAGATATATGGGTGTGTTAAATAAGGACATGAAGGTAAATGGTGCGAGAGTCGAGGATGATGAGGATAGAGTTAGGTGGAAACTGATGATTCACTGTGTGACCCCTAACGGGGAAAATACCAAAGTAGAAGAAGGATACGTTTTTCACTGTTTTTCTCTTGTTTTTCTTTCAGACTGAGGAATATCCGTTACACATTTAACACCGTCCTACTGGTCTTTATTTGGCGTGTGTTTATCGCTCGTTCTCAGATGGCCAGAAACATCTGGTACTTTGTCGTCAGTTTGTGTTTTAAGTTCCTTTCCTACTTCAGAGCCTCGAGCACCCTCACCAAATAGAGCCTCGAGGACCTTCACCAACTAGAGCCTCGAGGACCTTCACCAACTAGAGCCTCGAGCACCCTCACCAACTAGAGCCACGAGCACCCTCACCAACTAGAGCCTCGAGCACGCTCACCAACTGGCCCAGTCTCTTCCAGCGAACCCTGTTCTTTCCCACAATCTCCAGACTGTCTAAATGTACTCCACTATAGGTCATACTGTGTCTGTGATCATGTGCATAAACTTTTTGCAAACTAATTTACTGGAGCATTATCCAGTAAGGCCGTAATCCATTTGAGCGTTCCATGGTCTGCCCCAGTCCCCTTGATTGTACCCTGGCCTGCCCCTTTTTCACTCAGGAGTAGCCTGCATTGCAACTAGTCCACTGGCATGCACCCTGGACCCTGGACTCCACTTGAATGTACCCTGGTCTAATCAAAGCCCACTGGAGTGTACCCTGATACTTAGAACTGTCTGCACCCAGTCCACTGTAGTGTACCCTGTTCTGCTCCCTGGCATCTGCACTAGACCGTTTTCTGCCTGCAATGAGTGTCATGTGTATCCCCGTGTCTGCCCCAAGTCTAACCAAGTGCATTAAAGTTTGCCCAAAATTTGATTAACCGTAACTTGGTCTACACAGAATCTTTATAAAGACCCCACTTTGTACCAAAATTAAAAGTCTAGGTTTCGGGCCCAATCTTTAAATATATTAACCTTATCTGCCCTAGTCTACTCAGGTAAAACTCAGTCTACCCTCTGTCTGTTCCACTTTAGTCCCTCCCTGTGTTAGCATACCACATTCTGCCCCCTGTCTGTGTCAGTGTGCCTTGGTTGGACTTGAAAATACATAAATCAAACCTGTTTCTACTCGTCCCCAGTTTGTCTGCATTATTCCCAGCTTATCCCTCATTTTTCTTCAATACCACACCTAAACTTTGACCCTCTGCATCTATTGACCCTTTGTCACCTGATCCTGACACCACTGGTACCTAGAAACTGGAGTATTCTTACCAAAAAAACCACAACAATCTACTGCTCATGCCTAGGTCCAGCTCCTGTAATTAACCTCCTGTAATTCAGCCTCTTCCTGTCTCACTTAAATCAGCAAGCAGTCTGCTAACAGTTTCTCCAGGCTATTTACCCCAGCTGTCCTGGGTGGAGTCACTGGGGTGGGATCTCACCATCAGCACCTACTACCATTTTTACAGCTTTTTCTCCTTTTATAAAGTGTTCTTTAAAGATATATATATACAGTACATATATATCTGCATAAATGTCATTGATTTCTGTTTAATTAATGATAGAATTATTATTATTATTATTATTATTATTATTATTATTATTATTATTATTATTACGATTTGTTGTTATTAGTAATTGCCCTCAAATGCAGCCTTGTTTATTTTGTGTGTGTTTTTTTTTTAAAGATTTTAATTTTGACAGTGTTGATAGAAGATTGTGACTTATCAAAATCAGTTAAGAACGCTCTGGTGCGTGTGTGTGCACGTGTGTGTGTGTGTGTGTGTGTGTGTGTGTGTGTGTGTGTGTGTGTGTGTGTGTGTGTGTGTGTGTGTGCAGTCAGGTCTAAAAGTCTGTGTTCACTACAGAGATGTGTTTTTATCTCATCAGTTATCTAACACTAATGAACATTCAGTCCACACCCACTCTCCCACACACCCATTCCCCCACACACCCACTCCCCCACTCACCACACACCCACTCACCCACTCACCACACACCCACTCACCACACTCCCACTCACCACACACCCACTCACCCACACACCCACTCTCCCATACACCCACTCTCCCATACACCCACTCCCCCACTCTCCCACTCACCCACACACCCACTCACCCACTCTCCCATACACCCACTCCCCCATACACCCACTCCCCCACTCTCCCACTCACCACACACCCACTCACCCACACACCCACTCTCCCATACACCCACTCCCCCACTCTCCCACTCACCACACACCCACTCACCCACACACCCACTCTCCCATACACCCACTCACCCACACACCCACTCACCCACACACCCACTCACCACACTCCCACTCCCCACACACCCATAATGATAATGATTGTGGTCTCTTCATGACTCTGACCTTGATCATGATTAATGAGGTGTTTTATGAAAGTAAACTTTTTTTTACATTTTTGATAACTGATGAATGAAAACTTCTTTATTTCTGACTTAGTGCAGTTTGTAATGTGTTAAAGCAGGTTTTATAGCAGGAATCAATAATCCTCAGTAAATACTGGCATGTACTGGCACTTCTGCGGTATTAGCACTAAATGCTAAAGGGGACATGTGTCATTCTGTAATAGCAGCTTAGCATTCCATCATATCTACAGTTTTTCTTTATGATTTACCAGAAACACCACTTATACCTTCGGTTTGCTAATTTGCACTGAGCGGTTTTATTTAGCATGTTGGCTAAATTCACATTTTAACTTTGAGATTATTTTTCCAGCACTTCCTAGTTTCATTATTATGTTACTTGTACTACTTAATACTTATAGTTATCTTGCATCTTGCTAGCTTAGCTACCATTTTATAGAGGTACTGTAAAATAGGTCTGTCCCTAGCCCTTAGCTTAAAGCTAATTTTCCCAAATACACATTTTACAGAAATATGATTAGCTTGCTAAACAAAGTGATAACTATTTGCTAGTTCATCTTTTACATTGTTTAATTAAGAATTCTCATGATTGTATCCCTCAAACTAGCAAACACTGACCTGATCTGAAGTTTTCATTAATTACAAACAACACAAATGTTTAATTTTGACCAGGAATACAGTGACTCATGGTGTGTTAGCCTGTGTGTTACACCCACGGTGTGTTAGCCTGTGTGTTACACCCGCGGTGTGTTAGCCGGTGTGTTAGCCTGTGTGTAAGCCTGTGTGTTACACCTGTGGTGTGTAAGCCTGTGTGTTACACCCGCGGAGTGTTAGCCTGTGTGTTACACCCGCGGTGTGTTAGCCGGTGTGTTAGACCCGTGGTGTGTTAGCCTGTGTGTTACACCTGTGGTGTGTTACACCCACGGTGTTAGCCTGTGTGTTACACCCGCGGTGTGTTAGCCTGTGTGTTACACCCGCGGTGTGTTAGCCTGTGTGTTACACCCGCGGTGTGTTAGCCTGTGTGTTACACCCGCGGTGTGTTAGCCTGTCAGTTCTCGGCTGTCGTCCCTTTCTATCTTACTGCAGTAATGTGGACAGAAAGCTGCAGTATTGTTTGAGCTGATTGTAATGTTTACTGACGCACAGACTGCCCTCTGTTGATGCCAAACACAATGCATTTTTACATTTTTAATAAGAACAAAGTGTGTGTTTACTTTTCACGAGTGTTTCATGTACTGTTCGTAACTGAACGAGGATATTTACACAGATGCCATATTACAGAACAGAGCTTGTCTTCCTCTGTCATGTCACATGTTTTAATGACAAGTTTAATACAAATCCAATGAAGTGAGAAATTGTATTTATTCTGCTTTATTCTTTATTTCATGTTTCTCACACTTTTCTATAAATAATACATCCTAACACTTCATTTTTCTACACCACAAACACCTTGATGTCTTAAAATAAAAGTGTGCAATCAGAAATCTGAGATTATTATTTATTCTCCTTTTTTTATATATATATATATTTATTTATTTTGATGAAAAACTATTTTATTCGAACATAAATTATTGGATCATTTATTGGAACTGAAGATAAAGATTACTTGGAGTTAAGAAAAGGAAAGGAAAAACCTTCGTTTCTGGTTTTGCATTTCTTTAAATTCACAAAACATTTAGAGAAATTCGTATAAAAGTTTTCAATTTCATTGTTATTTTAATTCATCACTATTGAGAAAGGTTGAGGCAAATATGACAATCTGAAAGAATTAAAGAAACACTACAAATGTGTGCGGTCCCTAAAAAAATAAATAATGCTGACATGTTGGCTTCCGACTGACGATCCACACATCCACAAAAAACCCTGTCTGAATAGAAAGATTTTAATGGTAGAGACCTTTTATGAGTGGAGAAGTGAAGTGATGATCTGTGTGAGCTCACAGACTGGATGATGATCTGTCCTGAGAATGCAGCAGTGTGTCACAGTGATGAGAGCTGAGCGTGAGTTTTAGGGCCTTTTTACACCCGGTCACTTCGTGTGTCCCATTTACATCAGGCCACATAAACGCGTCTCGGCGAATCGGATATCGATCCGATCTTTCTACTCCCGCCCAAAAATTTTCAACAGTTTTCAGAACGCAATCAAAAAGAAGACGTAAAACTGGTTAGCTTCTTTTAATGAAATATTTCAGTAGCTTCCCCAAATAAGTCACATATTCATGGTGTGGTTGTGCTGCATGAGACAAGGACATTTACTGTAAAGGTGATATGATGCATAATAAAATTTTAAAGCCTGACCTGAGCACATGAGGAAAGAGACCTGATAATCCTTCTGTGGTTTGATGAACTGATACAGTTCCTACTGGTGCACTGATAATTACACATTACTGCACCAGCTCCTATAATGACAAAGAAAGGGACCTTCAAGGTCCCTAAACCTAACCTGAACCTAACCCTAATGTTAACCCTAATCTTAACCCTAATATTAACCCTAATATTAACCCTAACCTAACCCTAATCATAATCTTAATAGAGAGAGGGAGAGAGAGAGAGAGAGAGAGAGAGAGAGAGAGAGAGAGAGAGAGAGATGTATTTGAAGGTTGTGTAAAAGTGAGGACATTCACTTTGAGATTCAAACACAAGCAGGTAAGAGTTCCTCTCTCTGTCTTTCACCATTTTATTTCCTGTTTAATTATGTTTATTGTATATTATATGCCATGTGTTACATGTTGTGTTACATGTTGTGTGTTACATGTTGTGTGTTACATGTTGTGTTACATGTTGTGTTACATGTTGTGTGTTACATGTTGTGTTACATGCTGTGTGTTATATGTTGTGTGTTATATGCTGTGTGTTACATGTTGTGTGTTATATGTTGTGTGTTATATGCTGTGTGTTACATGTTGTGTGTTACATGTTGTGTGTTATATGCTGTGTGTTATATGTTGTGTGTTACATGCTGTGTTACATGTTGTGTGTTATATGTTGTGTGTTATATGTTGTGTTACATGTTGTGTGTTATATGTTGTGTGTTACATGTTGTGTGTTATATGTTGTGTGTTACATGTTGTGTGTTACATGTTGTGTGTTACATGTTGTGTGTTACATGCTGTGTGTTACATGCTGTGTGTTATATGTTGTGTGTTACATGCTGTGTTACATGTTGTGTGTTACATGCTGTGTGTTACATGCTGTGTGTTATATGTTGTGTGTTACATGTTGTGTGTTACATGCTGTGTGTTACATGCTGTGTGTTATATGTTGTGTGTTACATGCTGTGTGTTACATGTTGTGTGTTATATGTTGTGTTATATGTTGTGTTATATGTTGTGTGTTATATGTTGTGTTACATGTTGTGTGTTATATGTTGTGTGTTACATGTTGTGTGTTATATGTTGTGTGTTACATGTTGTGTGTTACATGTTGTGTGTTACATGTTGTGTGTTACATGCTGTGTGTTACATGCTGTGTGTTATATGTTGTGTGTTACATGCTGTGTTACATGTTGTGTGTTACATGCTGTGTGTTACATGCTGTGTGTTATATGTTGTGTGTTATATGTTGTGTGTTACATGCTGTGTGTTACATGCTGTGTGTTATATGTTGTGTGTTATATGTTGTGTGTTATATGTTGTGTTACATGTTGTGTGTTATATGTTGTGTGTTATATGTTGTGTGTTATATGTTGTGTGTTACATGCTGTGTGTTACATGTTGTGTGTTATATGTTGTGTTATATGTTGTGTTATATGTTGTGTGTTATATGTTGTGTTACATGTTGTTTGTTACATGTTGTGTGTTACATGTTGTGTGTTACATGTATGTTTTAATAGATTGTGTACAACACATTTCAATATCACAAGAATGAAAGCAGGGCCCCAGTTTAGCACTGTGTCCAGTTTCATTGTGGGTTCTAAAAGTGTGGCCAATAAAATGTCTTCTGATTTTTATGAAAAACGGAAATAATCCTGATAGAACTTTAATAAACAAATTTTATAGTCAACTTAAAATAAAGAGACTAAGGCGGTGTGTGTTATTTGTGTGTTCGTTTAAAAAGCTTGCCGGTCTTAAGGCCAGATGCAGATCTCTGCTGGGTCTCCGATAATAATCCATCCATTTTTTACCATTTTTCTGCTTTTCTTCAATGATCTTTCTCTGATGTTAACACTCACTGGGATCTTCAGTGTCCAGCAAACCTTTCTGATCTTTAGTGATATAGTCATAGGGTTCATATTACTGAACGTTCTAGTGACGTATCATCATTCTATATTCTGGGTTTGATGT
Source organism: Tachysurus fulvidraco (assembly GCF_022655615.1). Lineage (NCBI taxonomy): Eukaryota > Metazoa > Chordata > Actinopteri > Siluriformes > Bagridae > Tachysurus > Tachysurus fulvidraco. The sequence continues at coordinate 22,667,423 of NC_062536.1, forward strand.
ATAACTGATTATAAATACAATGATGTAAAAATGACTAAACAACTTTCATTAATTCACAATTTGATTATTTATTGTGTTGTTTTTTGGTCCTTAACAACTTCTACAAACAAATAGCCTCAGGTGAGAACATCATAAACACAATAGATATCACTATACATGCAGAAAGGGGAGAGGGAGATATGAGCTGCTCTGCGCTAAAGATGTTTAACATGAAACAAAATTATTTTCAATGACAAAAAAAAAAAAGAAAGTCGTATATCAGTCATGTATAGCAGTGTAGAAATCTTATATCAAAAACAGGGAAGTCATTTACAGAAGGGTAAATTCCTTTTTTTCACAATAAGATTACCACACAGCTAGCTTCAACTGATCTAGAACATTAAACAGAGGTCATTTTAAGGCAGCTTGTGCAGTACACACTCATGTAGTGTTTAACCAGACTGTGAGGTGCATCTAGGCTAGTGTAAGGTAAGGCTAGATACAGTATTATTGGCCCGTTGCCAGATTTGAGTTGTGATTTTAGACTATAGCTAAAAAAGATTAATATTATGTTCTTCACATTTATGAAAACTGCACAATTAGATATAAAATGTATGAAAATATTAACCATATAATGAGTGGAATTGTATTGTAACATCCAGTTAGGCAACTGATTCTGATTAAAAACTGAGAGTTAACTCTTCAGTGGCTGGGTTTGGGCCCTGTCCGGGAATTGAACCTGAGCTGCGGCAATGAGGGCATGAGATCCTGAGCTGCACCACCAGGGACTTGGTATTAAAGAACAGTATTACATTAAATTGAATTGTTTTGGAACATTGGTACTAAATCAGATCTGGTTTACTCTGTACTTTGTTGAACACAAAAATAGTATTTAAACCTTAATTAATTAAATTTATTTCTGTATATTTTCTTCCTTTCCTGAACAGAGAGATGAACGCACCAAAGAAAGTCATCATCATTTGTTGTCTGTTTCAAGGTTTGTGCATGGCTTTTTTTGTGTGTGTGTTATATTTGTGTAGAAATAATTTGACTATACATCTAGAATTCATTGTTGATTTATGTAATTTGATTTTGTCAAATTGTGACGTCATCCGAATACTCCTGAGGTCAAGTTTTTTGATGTATCACATGCCTGTGTTGTGCAAAATTTTTTATTTTCACATGACATCACTTGACGTCACATGATGTCATCAGAATAGACGTGAGGAAGTTCCCCTCATTGTTCTGAGTGTTTTGATATGTCACATGTCCATGTTGTAAAAATATTTGTATTTTGCATATTTGGGGGTGGGGCTGCGGGACAACCGAAAGGCCAGTCGGTACACCAATTTAAAACTTTGTTCAGAGTATCACGCTAAAGGAGCTGGCCGAGTTTGGTGTAGAGAGTTCGAAAGCTTGCTGAGTTATAAACCTCCAAAGTTTATAATGGGAGTCTAAATGAAAAATGGCCAATTTGAGACCCGGTACCGGAAGTACCGGTATTCGGATCGCTTAGAAAAGTCAGAGCAACAAACTTCAGACCAGGGTCTACAACATATCTGTATTTGGTGCATGTGGCTCGAAAGCCCTGGGCCACATTAAATTTTATATATTTTTATAAATAGGAAAACAGAATGTTGACTTCTTCAAAGCGACATAATAACTTTTAAAAATTATCCTGAAAATACTTTTAATATATTTTTAAATATGATGCTTATTACAATAGATGTCGTTGACACTGTGCTAGTTGCAGCAGATTATAGCAGTTCTTGTCTGGAGAGGCATTATGTCTATTAGGTTTTCTACTCTTCACATAGACACATAGGTATAAAGTGTTTTATTTATTGTGCATTTTACACTGAAATGGAGAACCACAGGAAGAGAGCAGGTCATTTGCAGAAACTCTGTGTAATGGTCCCAAACGTTTATCCCTTTGTTCTCTCAGAATATCGCTTCCCTCCATTAGTCACTTGTGTTTTTGCTCAGATCTCAGCATGTCATGAAAGACATGTCATGATGGATGACAGTTCATAAGCTAAAACTTAATCCCATCAAAACATGTCAGGATCATGAAATCTCCCTAGAAAACTCTCAGATTTCACCTTCTGTTCTCAGTCACTCTGTAATCAGAAAGCTTACCTCTGACTGTCTGTGGTCCTGGTACAAGAACTTCTGTGTGTCAGAGTTAAACAGGAGGAAGTTAGTAAGCGACCACTGTCTAATGTCTTTCACACAATCTTCAATCTTATTAAGCTGGTGTCTCACATCTGACTGAGCTGAAACATACAGCTGTGTGTCATCAGTGTAACAGTCGATGTTAATACTATGTTTATGAATAATTGTGCCAAAGGGGTAGCAAATATAGGGAGAAAAGCAATGGGCCTAAAACAGAACCTTGTGGAGCACCGAACATTACCTTAGTTTGTTTAGAGTGGTCACTCTTTCAAACACGGCCTGATCCTGAGAGCTGTCCAATTAACCCCAATAACATGTTCTAGCCTATCAAGTAAATTAACATGGTCAATGGTCAGGTTTTTAATCAAAGGTCTGATAACCGCTAGCTCAAAAGATTTCACACAGCCTAAATTTTTTTTAAATGGTAAAAATAGTTTAAAGGGGAATAAAACAATAATCCCAAATCTTTTGTGGTTATATTGTTATCTACATGGATAGTTATCGAATTGTGTAACTGTCAGTGAAAAAAGTCATTGCTATTACATATTGATGGTGTGCATGCTGCAGGTCTTTACCTAGTTAACTGGTGTGTCCAGTAGATGGTATTTTAGATTGTTCTGATGTTGTGCAAAAGAAAAGAGAAGAAGAAGAGTAAAGGTGTGAGTTGAGATGAAAAACCTGTATCGAGTGTCTGCGTGCTTTCCTTGAGTTGTTTGCTAAGTTTACAGAAATACTACATATTAATGACAAGGATGGTGACTGTTCCTGCCCGATTCATCCAGATGACACAGAACAAGTTACTGCATTTGCTTCTTGAGTACTCACTGAAACAGGGAAATGGTAAAGTAAGCACTGGCATGTGTTTTCATTGTGGAGTGCTGGAGAACATACCTCTGGGAGAGAAGATTTACCTTCAGACCAGACCATCAAGTTTTATCAACACGGCTTGCTACAAAAAGCATGAATCACACTGGCTTATGTGTTGCTAGATTGTCAGCTTTGTTACCAAGATGATGTTACCCCGGAGAGTGTTGTTATGAATAATGTCCTTTCTACAGTCATATGCAGTCTTATCATTGTGTATTGATTAGGAGGTTGTTGTCCTCAGATGATGAGAAAAAGTCCATAGACACTGATCTCCAAATGTTAAAAACTTTGTCCCAAATGCATGCAGAATGCTGAACCTGCATGACTTGCTGAAATAGGCATGGTAGTGGCCCCATACCTCTTTTGCCCTGAACTTGCTCACCATGATGGCAAAAGAAACAAAAAGATGTCCTTACTACCACATACAACAGGGACTTTTAACAGAAGCTACACTCATTCTACAGTATGTGATTCTCATGTTCTGGTTCTTTGCATGACATTCACACACCTTGCACATGAAGGACACCAAAACATAGTGCGTACAAAACAATGGCTATGTGAGCTGTATTGGTGTCTGCACATGGATGCAATAGCCAGCGACCTCATAAAGTCATGTACTGCCTGTCAACAGAATGATAAGTCAGCACATACACAACTGGCTCCGATGTAGCTGGTGGACCTGCCACAAGAACCTTTCCAAAAGATAGCTGTTGATGTTGTGGGACCATTCAAGACCTCTTCACATGCCTGTCGTTATGCCATTATGCTACTGGACTACTAAATGGCCTGAGGTGGCCGTCACCACTGATACTATATCACCATTTCTAACCACAGTGTGAACTCAACCCTGAATACATTGTGACTGACAATGGCAGTCAATTTTGCTCATCAACATTCCAGGATTTCATAAAGGACAATGGGATCATGCAGATCCTTAGTGTGTATCATGCTCAAGCAAATGGCATCGAACATTTCGACAGTACCTCAAGAGTCCTCAAGAACTGCATTTGTGTCTGCAGTTGCACAAGCCATGGAAACAGGAAGTAGCTGTATTACTACATACCTAAAGGGCAACTACCAACAAAACTCGTCAAATGTGCACAAGCTGCACATCCTTCCTGCAAAAACCTTATAAGATTCTGTCATTAGGGTGTATGTTAAAGCCAAGCAAGAGAAATTTAAGGCTTACGCAAATGCCAAAGAACTGCAAGAATTCCTTCTTTTCGACCAGGAAATAAAGTGCGGGTGAAAAAATCGTCCAAGGTTTTCAAGCAGAAGCAAGTACTTACCTTCTCAGTGATGGGAGACGCTGGAATGCAGCTGTTTCTCCAAGTGTGCTGGGAAGGTGACAGGGGACTCAATTGTTAAAGGCAAAACAAGTTACATTAGAATAAAGACAGAAAAAATAATTTCAGTTTATATAAAGTATTGGTATGTTGTTGTTTTTGTTTTTTTTTATACAAAGGGGTGGGGGGGTGGGGGGGGTGTAATGATGTGTCCAGTAGATGGCATTGTAGGTTGTTCTGATGTTGAACATTAGAAAAGGTGTGAGTTAATAAGAAAGACCTGTACTGAGTGTCCATGTGCTTTCTTTGAGTTGATTACTAAGTTTACAGAAACACTACATTAAGTTTGCTAAAGTATTAAATAATAAGTTTGTCTCTGAATGTATTACTGTAGTAATGATTTTAAATTTAAATTCATATCCGAAAGGTACTTGGATACAAAAATGAATTGAATTGTGTGTGTTATTGTGTGTGTGTTATTGTGTGTTTGCAGCTGTTTTGTGTAGAGAATTCTCCATCAGTCTACCAGAGAGTGTAGAAGCCCTGAGAGGACTCTGTGTTCTCATACCCTGCAGTTTTCAGATTGAAGAGCGATATAACGTAGACCTCCAGGGAGATCCTACAGGAATCTGGTTAAAATATGGCACTGATGCTGTCAGTAACAAAGTCTTTAACTCTAAAGTAACTACAGAGAACAAGATTGAAGGTGAAATTATTGGAGATCTCCTCATGAAGAACTGCACCACCATCTTCTACAACATCAGACAGAGTGACAGAGGAACATATTACTTTAGATTAGAGGCTTTGGGACGTCTAAAAAACACTTATACAACATCAGTATCAGTAAGAGTTCAAGGTGAGTACTGCAGCAGTGTGTGTGTGTGTGTGTGTGTGTGTGTGTGTGTGTGTGTGTGTGTGTGTGTGTGTGTGTGTGTGTGTGTGTGTGTTTGAGTGTGTGTGTGTGTATGTTTGAGTGGGTGTGTGTGTGTGTGTGTGTGTGTGTGTGTGTGTGTGTACACTGTAATTACACTAATGATGCACTGGAACACATTTCAAACTCATCTCTAATGTGATAGTGTGTGTTTATCTCAGAATCTCCAATCAGACCCTCAATAACACTGTATAAGGAGGATCAGGGGGAGGTGGAGGACCACAATGAGGTGGTAGAGGGAACTTCACTGAGTCTCATTTGCTCTGCTCGATCTCCATGTCCCTTCAAACCCCCTATTATTACATGGAGCTTCCTGCCTGAGGAGAGAAGACAGGAGCAGAACCACAACACCAGCTTCAGCTCCTCAAAGCTGAACTTCAACGTTACTCTCCTGCATCATGGACTCGATTTCACCTGCACTGCCACCTACCAGCTCCAGAACCATAACAAATCAGTACAGAGCTCTCGTACTCTACATGTTCTGTGTAAGGGTTTAATCTTAATCAAGTCACATTCAGTAGACCTTTAATGATTTATGGAGTCTCCTAAATCCTGTTCTTCCTCCTTCAGATGGTCCTAGAGACACATCAGTATCAGTGTCTCCATCTGATTCAGTACTTTTGGGCAGTTCAGTGTTTCTGAGTTGTAGCAGTGATGCAAACCCAGCAGTGCTGAACTACACCTGGTACAGAGAGAACGGAGAGCAGATAGGAACCGGAGACCATCTCACCATCAACACGACTGATTCTACACACAGTGGTTTATATTACTGTAGAGCTCAAAACCAGCACGGAGATCACAACACATCTGTGTTCCTGGATGTTCAGTGTGAGTACAATGCTGCTTTGTTAATGCTACGTCACACGGCTCATATTATCACGGGCTCCACATTTAATAATCATAAGAAACTCAAATAGTTTTCTTTCAGCCGTATCCTGTGGTCTTAGCCACAGCGCTGTAGAACTCTGGCCTGGTTCTGGTCTTTATGTTAAGTAACTAATCTGAGACTATAGGAAACATTTCCGAATGTTAACAAAATAAAGATTAGTAGCTACGTTCCTATTTTAATGCAGTGCCGTTGTCTGGTCACAGCAGCAAATGTAAATAATAATCAACAATTATTATATAACTTAATTTGCAACTAATACCAACATTTATATTTGTACCGCTGCTGTAGCTCTGAAAGTTCCTATAGTACAAGTTAAAAAAAAAATCATATATATTTTAAAAAACACAAAAAAACATTAGGTCAAATATTGGAAACAGTTCACACACAATGATCAGGTTATATTTAAATATTCCATCACAGCTCTATCTCACAGCTTCCTGTTCCTCCTTCAGATGGTCCTAGAAACACATCAGTATCAGTGTCTCCATCTGATTCAGTACTTTTGGGCAGTTCAGTGTCTCTGAGTTGTAGCAGTGATGCAAACCCAGCAGTGCTGAACTACACCTGGTACAGACAGAACGGAGAGCAGATAGGAACCGGAGACCATCTCACCATCAACACGACTGATTCTACACACAGTGGTTTATATTACTGTAGAGCTCAAAACCAGCACGGAGATCACAACACATCTGTGTTCCTGGATGTTCAGTGTGAGTATCTACTTCTCATATTTATGGAGTTCGTCGTTTTTAAGAAACCTTTTAAGAAAGTTTACATTGAGCCATTAACTGAGTATTTACTGAGTATCATGGGCTCAGTGTCAGGACATTCAGGTCCCATGTAATCAATTACACAGTCTTCCATTCACATCAGACGGGTCACTGTATGAGCCTTAGTGTACAGCATGATGCTCTCAGTTGCTCTCGGTGATGAGGATCCAGGCACATACTGTAAGAGCTGAGTCTGCTCTAGAAAAAGGGGAGACCTGTAGAAAATTGATGTAGTCTTGTGTGTATTCATCCATGGAGTGTTTGGTAAGCTTGTGCTTTCTCTGAGACACATGAAGCTAATCTCAACATCTCTTTAAACTGCTGCTGATGGAGCATCACAACTGAGGAAAGCACTAATCTGTCCTATTCTGCATGCATCAGCTCACAGACAGCCATGATTGGCTAATGTCAAGTGATTGACAGGGAGAGCGACTCTGCCCCTCCCACCCAGGGAATATGGATCATTTTTATTGTCCTGACTCCACAGATGGCTGTGACATCATCAGGAGTTCATATCTTCATGTTTGAGGGTGAAGGTGTTTCTGTTACAACATTCAGAAGTGTTATTTTTTATATGATTAGAGTTCTGGTTAGTTTTGTTCGTATTAAATAATGAAAGATGTTTCAGAAGAACTTTACTGAGTTTGTCTGGGATTTTACCTGCAGTGCCAGAAAGAGGCTAGAAGGTTCTCTAAGAAACCTGGAAGAACCAAATGCTGATTATCATTGGAATTCTAAAGTCTCTCTCTCTCTCTCTCTCTCTCTCTCTCTCTCTCTCTCTCTCTCTCTCTCTCTCTCTCTCTCAGATGCTCCTCAGGTCTCTCCATCCTCCAGCTGTAACATCACTCAGGATTTGATCGTGTGTTCCTGTGAGGTTTGTGGAAATCCATCTCCTACACTGCAGTGGAGTCTCTCTGGTCAAACATCTTCAACCATCAGGGAAGAGTCTGTGAACAACACAACCTTAAGAAGCTCCATCTCCATTCATCAGTCATTTACAGACATGCTCACTCTGCAGTGTGTCGGCTCCAATAACCTGGGCACCGACACACGGCTCTTCTATATGAAGAAAGTTCCTCATCACTCTAATAAAGGTTACAGACACCAAAACATCTCTCCTTTAAACCTTCACACCTTCTTCTCAAACTAATGTTCTGTTCCATTGACTCTCACTGATGCTGAAATACTATTTAATTAATTCACATCGATACTTAAATAAAACGAACATAAACACCACTGGCATAAAGAGATGAAATTAAACATTAAGCCCTCTGTTGTATTCAGTGGTGGATCAGAGGAGCTTTGAGTTCATCACAGAATCATTCATGCCGATATCTTTTACCAAACATTTCCTTATTTTACAAAATCCTAACAATATCCTGTTGAACAATTCATTAATATTTATTTGTTTATTAATAATTGTGTTCAGTTGTAGATGTTTCCTCTGTGCTGATTGGTGCTGCTGTTGGAGCTTCAGTAATGATGATACTGTGTGGTATATTCCTGTGTTTAAGGTGTGTTCACTGTAAAAAGGTTTATTTTACTCTGGAGACTGTAAGCTAATTAACTTAACTATTCTTTTTACTTTTTTTTAAACACAATAAAGATTTACTGTAATACGAATCAACACAATTTCTTTCAGGAGAGTGAAACCTTCCCCGTCTGGACCAGGAGACCGAGCCGGGCTCATTTTAGACAACAGGGTTAGTGTGAAATTTCATTTCCAGATTTGAGATTTGAAGAAACATATTTGGATGAGAGCTTCATTTAAAATTTTAATTTTAACTCCACAGACCGTTAAGCAGGATGAAGGTGGAGAGTCTGTTTATGCAAATAAACAGGTTTCATCAGAGTCACTTCATTACTCCACTGTTATGTTTCCAAACAGTGCAGGAAGTGAAATCAAAGGCACTTCCTCTCTCACTGCTGAGTACGCTATTGTCCGTCACGGCTCCAAACAAAAAAATGAGAAAAGAATTACAGAAAGTGAAGCGAAAGAAAGCGACACAGAGCAGTTCGGACAGTCAGATGGAGCTGAAAGTCTTTATGCACAAGTCAAACCTCGGAAAAGTGAAAGTGTGAAAAACTCTATAAAATAATTCAGTCATCACAAACATGCTCAGACATACAGTGCAAGCTATGTGAGAGATGTGAGAGTTACAACCACATATTTACAGACATCATATTTACACATTGTTTATATCTATAACATCGTTTTGGAAAAATGACACAAAAATCAGAAAAACATTAATGTTTCATGCACACGTTTGTTTTATATGATTTATGTCATTAAGCTATGAGTTTGCTTGTTGCCTAAGAGAAAAAGGTTTGCAGCTTTATTCCACATTGTAAGTGTCAATAAAATTGAGAAAACAATAATGAATATAAACGTTATGTACTTTTAATTTAATTGTATTTGGAGCAATAAAAATAATTTTATCAAAGAACAGTGTCACAAAGCAGCTATACATTAATATCATGTGTACATTCATTAGAAACACCAGAGAGAGTGATTATAAATCATTACAGAAAGTGCACTTGTGTAAGCAGAAGATTTATTCTAGTTATTACCTGAAGTCTGTATCGTTAAAGTCATCAACTGATCACAGGTAACTAAACCTTAACTCCATGGTCTCCAAGTGGTTTTATCTACAGCGCTCCCATGTATCTCCAGACTCCATGTGGTTCCTCCACAGTACCGGTGAGCAGCTACTGTTGTCCTGTCCTGTCTTCAGTCCGTGTCCTGTTTCGTGTTCCCTTTGTTATTAAACCCTGTTTGTTTTGCTATCCTGCGTTTGGGTCCGCTTCCTTACCCTGCGTCATGACCCCCGCTCTGTGTTTATAATGATTTATAATCCCACTCTGTGTTTATAATGATTTATAATCCCACTCTGTGTTTATAATGATTTATAATCCAACTCTCAGTGTTTATAATGATTTATAATCCAACTCTCAGTGTTTATAATGATTTATAATCCCACTCTGTGTTTATAATGATTTATAATCCAACTCTCAGTGTTTATAATGATTTATAATCCAACTCTCAGTGTTTATAATGATTTATAATCCCACTCTCAGTGTTTATAATGATTTATAATCCCACTCTCAGTGTTTATAATGATTTATAATCCCACTCTCAGTGTTTATAATGATTTATAATCCCACTCTGTGTTTATAATGATTTATAATCCCACTCTCAGTGTTTATAATGATTTATAATCCCACTCTCTGTGTTTATAATGATTTATAATCCCACTCTCAGTGTTTATAATGATTTATAATCCCACTCTCTGTGTTTATAATGATTTATAATCCCACTCTCAGTGTTTATAATGATTTATAATCCCACTCTCTGTGTTTATAATGATTTATAATCCCACTGTCAGTGTTTATAGCGATTTATAATCCCACTCTTAGTGTTTATAATGATTTATAATCCCACTCTTAGTGTTTATAATGATTTATAATCCCACTCTCTGTGTTTATAATGATCTATAATCCCACTCTGTCACATCCAGAGGAGGAAGGAGGCGGACCCGTACACAGGATAGCTTCAAAGGAGTGGTGTATTAATAAATGGTAAAGACAAATACATAAAAGACGATAACTGAAACAATACAAATGACGACACTTAACAATGACTAGACATGAGGAAGGATAAACGTAACTAATGAATCCACGCTGCCATCGGCAACGCGGCTCACATTTATACACCGGACAATAATGACACATTGAGGAGGAGGTGTGGTGACAGGGAGGAGCAGACGAAGGCGGGGCAGACACCCGACGAGGAATGACAACAAACACACGTGGCTGAAAGTCCGTGCTGAAACCTGACACACTCTTAGTGTTTATAATTATTTATAATCACACACTCTGGTGTTTGTAATGATTTACATTTACATTTACTTGCCAGTAAGCCAGAGTGATGTACAAAAGTGCTTTGATTCATTCTATTACTATATACTATACAATATAGTAATAATATTACTATTTACTATACAATATAATTAAATATAATAGAGGTTACAGACTTAGCGTACCATTAATATAAACATTTCTGTTTTGTTTTTTTCTTGGTATATTAGAAAGAATGAACAGGGAAAATAAGTGTTTGTTGAAGTGTTTCAGGAAGAGGTAAGTTTTCATGTGTTGTTTTAAAACAGTCAGTGACTCAGCTGTTCAAACATCTAGGGGAAGATGTTCATCCCACCACCTCGGTGCAGAACAGAAAAGAGTCTTGTAGTAAACTTCCCTCTTACCCTGAGAGATGGTGGGACCAGTGGGGCAGTGCTGTAGATCTGAGGGAGTGAGGTGCAGTGTGAGGAGTGATGAGGGCTTTGGGGTAAGAGGGAGCTGGTCCATTTTTGGCTTTGTAGGCCAGCATCAGTGTAGGTGCAGCAGTGGTGTGGTTTGGAGAACTTAGGCAGGTTGAAAACAAAGCATTGTTCTGCATAAAGAAATCTGCCAAATGCTGTAATTGTAGATGTAAATGAACAAGCACCTGAGCAGTCTGTGTGGATAAAAATGGCAGAATACTTCTAATGTTCTAGAGAAGAAGCCGACATGAGTGAGTCACATTAGCAACATCTGAGGAAAAGGACAGTTGATTGACCACGGTTACCCCAAGGATGTGAGCCGTGGCCAAAAGGGAGAATTTCTTCCTCATATCTTCTCAGGGAGTTTTTACTTGCCATTGTTGCTCATTAGGAATAGATTTTAGAAATATATAGTAACTTAATTTTAAACTTTAAAATTGTATTTTTTTATTCTGTTTCTATACTCCTGTAATACTGCTTTGAGACAATGTGAATTGTTAAAAGCGCTATACAAATAAATTTAATTAAATTAAAAATTTAATTGAATTGAGATCAGATCTTTGTACAAGGATCTTGCAAAATCCTGACCTGGGGATGGATCACCTGGGATGATCAGCAGTTTAGTTTGGCTGGGATTGAGTTTCAACTAATAATTTGTTATCCACAATGATATGTCCGCAGACATGCTAAAATCCCAGCAGAGGCCGTAGTATATGAGGTAGGGAAGTAGGAGGATGAGGACAGATGAAGTTTGGCTGCTCTAGCAACTTGTAGTTTCTCAGAGACATCCAAGACTGCTGTCTCTGTGGAATGTACTGCTTTAAAGCAGGGTTGGGATTGTGGGGGTGGTTCTGAGAGAGTTAGACCGACAGTTGATTAAAGACAATGTATTCAAGAATCTTTGAAAGAAAAGAGAGAAGTGATGCTGGTCTGTAGTTGTACTGATGTCTGATGGATCCAATGCAGGATTCTTCAGGATGGGAATAAGCTCCATTTAAGGTAGTTGGTACATGACCAGATTTTAGGGATCTATTGACGATTGTGGTGATGAAGGGCAAAAGGTCTTATGAGATGGTCTGTTGCATAATGGAATTATAATGGAAGTTGCATTTGGATCCAGTGGGCAGGTGGTGGCGTTGCAAGACTGGATGACTTCCAGTCATCTCATCTCTTCTCTTCTCTCTTCTGCTGCTATGGTTGAAAAATGTGGTAATGTAGGAGTAGGGGAATCCTGGATATTTACTGTAGGCATAGGGTCTGACAGAATTTCTTGAGTCTTTAGTAGTCAGGGAGGATGGAGCAGGTGGATCCTGGGGTTTGAGAAGTGAAGAGATGATGTTGTGGAGCTTACGAGGACCTTTTTCAGAAGCTTCCGCCTTTTTGTTGTAGATGGCAGTCATGTCTGAAGAGAATTTGGCCATTGTGACATTAAGATGGAGTCTCCTATAACCAGAGCTGTTTCTCAGCAGTGCTTCACTGAGGAGAGAAAACCTGTTAGACATGTGAGGCAGAGAGAAATGAAGCTCCTGTGAGTGAGCCTTAGCGTTAACCTCGCCTTTGTTACTATGCAGCTGAGTCTTCACCCATTTGCCCCACTGTGAGGGCTCTAATGCCAGAGTTGGAGGTTTACTGCCTAAAGCATCCAGATTTTCCCCTACAGAAACTTCTCTCACTATCACTAATCCTCTAGTGTCCAGTTTAATTCAAGTTTATTTGTATAGCAGCTTTACAGAACATAAACCTAGAACAAAAATATTTATTATAATGAATAATAAAGATTAATAGAATACAAAATTCAAGATTAATATTAGATATATTTATGTATGTATTAATCCCCAATGAGCAAGTCCGAGGTGACTCAGGCAGCAGTGACTATTGCATCCGCTTAAATTTTGAGTCTCCTGATTAGCTGCTGCTGGAGTGCTAAAATTAGCGCTCTGATTGGCTGAGATCTGCATCATTCATGACACGTGCTCTTTTCACGAGTGGAGTTTCCCATACATCCCATAATACTAATCACAAAACAATTGTAACAAAGCAGGTATGAGAATAAACTTTAAAATCATGATTAGACTGAGTTGTTTTAATATATATTGCAGATTCGATGTAAAAGTTAAGTTTGTTTTATTAATTTTATTACAAATATGTTATTTTAATTCTGCCTAATTAGGATAGCTTTAGAATTCGGCTGTGTTGTGAGACCCTGGAATCTTCCTACGCTCTAATACTGGTTCTCAGCCAATAAACCTAAATAAATGTAAAGATACACCACAACCAACTATTAACTCATCCATCAGAAGACAGACAGGAATAGATACAAAGAGAAGGAAAGAGAAACGTAAGGTAAATAAACAAAGGAAAATTGATGTAAAAATACAAAAGGTTTTTGAATATGAGTGACTAGAAGAAGACGAGGGATCAGACGCTGTACCTAGACAGCTGGAAGAAGATTCCAAAAGAAAGGAAGATTATAATGCATTATGTGTTATTATGTTTTATTTTCAGGAGAACTTTTTCTTTTTCTTATGTTCATGTATTCTCCTGTAATCGAATTGGTAAGATTAATATCGCTTATTTTGTCTGTAAACTTCTTGTAGTGAAATCTTAAAAGCCCACTGTGCATTCGCGGGTGAAATCTGCACGCGAAGTGTTTCAATGCCCACTGTCGAATTCGACGGCGAGAGACAGTTTCAGTCATATATAATCACAGCCTGGCAGCTGCAGGGAGTTAAGATTTAAAAACGTTACAGTGGTAAAGATGTGTGTATATAACTCTCTCTCTCTCCTTTCCTCTCTCTCTCTCTCCTTTCCTCTCTCTCTCTCTCCTTTCCTCTCTCTCTATTGAACTTGAATGAGGCAGAACATGGTGGTTATTGACAGACCTTTTGGTTGTGTTTCAATTTGTTTAATTATTAGAAGTTTTTTGAACATGCTAATAATTTGTGTGTTCATTTTTCTTTCCTTTTTCTTTTTTTTTTATACCTCATCCTTAAGAAATTGTTCTCCAATGTTATTAACAAGGAAACTAGGCAGATCCATGTTCATCAGATAATGTCCCTGATAATTCAGCTAGCTAGTCTCTTCACACGTGTGTGTGTTAAACAATGAGAATTGTCATGGTTCAGTCTTTCAGGTAATGAGTGACAGAAATTATAGTGAAGTGCTGCTTAAAGGCATTTTTATATAATTATTATTTTATACAGATTCCTGATTGTTCTGGAATGTAACAAACACAAAAATAATTCTGCTAAAAGAATATTAGGTCAATATTGTTGTCAAAAAAATGATGTTCTGAAACAAAGATAAATTTCTTACTCAGTCATGTTGAATACAAAGCTCCAAAAAGTTCCAAAGAGTTCACACTGATTATGAACTCAGGTAAACTAGGATTTTAATTTGAATACTGTTGTATGCAGAAGTTTGCACATCCAGCACAAAAGTGTTTTTAAATATGTATTAATAAATACACTAATACTGGTTCAGTAGGTCATGGACTAAGAGTCTCGATGCATACTTACCTTGTACCATGAGAGATGGTCAGACCTGTCGAGAAGTGCTAGAAGATCTTGTGTGTGAGAACCTAGCAAAATTGCACAGCTGCATTTTGAATAATTTGCAGAGGATGAATTGCGTTCATAGGTAGACCTGATATGTGTAATGACGAGGAGGCATACTGCTGGGATCCATTTGCAGCAGAGTTTATTTAAGTATAAACACAGATCGGAGTCAAACAGGTGGGGGTCAGAACCGGCAAAACACAATACCAGAGAGAGAGAGCAGAATCCGAATCGGGGACAGGCAAAAGGTCGGGGCAGGCGGCAAACAATCAGAAAGTCAGGAAGAGGGAGCAGAAGTAATAACCCGGGAAAACAGAACACAGGAAACGCTCAGAATGACTGTAGTAACACAAGTCGAGACCTCGCACCGGTATGGAGTAGAAGCGTGGTATTTATGTGAATGGGCAATGAGAGACAGGTGGTGGTGTAATCAGGAGGTGAGGTGGCTGATGGGGAGTGTAGTGCAGAAGTGCGCTAGTACTCCGGAGACGCGTCTCTAGGGCGACGCTCCCGCGGTGGTTCGTTGCTCATGACAGAGCCCCCCACCTGCGAGCGGCTCCCGACGCCAGACCGTTCGGGACGCCGGGGTTGGCCCCGTGGACGGGGCGCTGGTTTCTCTGGGTGCCGTTGGTGAAACTCGGTGGCGAGCGACGGGTCCAAGATGTCCCTTGCCTTCTCCCATGAGCGTTCTTCCGGACCGAACCCCTCCCAATCGACCAGGTATTCTAAGTGGCCCCCTCGGCGTCTGGAGTCGAGCAGTTCGTGGACTTGATACGCCTCTTCGCCATCGACCATCAGCGGCGGCGGCGTGGGCGGAGCAGTGGTGGATTCCGGATCCTCCCTCGCCTCAACGGCCGGTTTCAGCAGCGAAACGTGGAAGGTGGGTGAGATGCGGTAGGAGGTTGGTAGTGAGAGGCAGTATGCGACGGGGTTAATACGTTTGAGGACTCGGAACGGGCCCACGTACCTGGGACTGAGCTTACGGCAGGGTAGACGGAGCCGGATGTCGCGGGTCGAGAGCCAAACCCACTGGCCAGGTTGGTACTCAGGGTGTTCCCGGCGGTGTCTGTCAGCCTGGGTTTTTTGCGTTCGGACGGCTCTCCGTAGTTGTCGGTGGGCCGCGGCCCACGTTTCTTCGCTCTGTCGGAACCAGTCGTTAACAGCTGGTAGGTCGGTGGGCGTGTCGGACCAGGGGAACAAGGGAGGTTGGTACCCGAGGACGCACTGAAAGTGTGTCAGGCCGGTGGTGGGTTTAATGAGAGAGTTTTGCGCGTATTCTGCCCACATCAGATACCGGCTCCACTCGTTCTGACTGTGGTGACAGTACGTTCGGAGAAAACGGACGATCTCCTGGTTGAGGCGCTCCGTCTGACGATTAGATTGGGGGTGGTACCCCAAAGTGAGACTGATCTTAATGTCGAGTCGCTTGAAGAAGGCCTTCCAGACATCGGTCCGAGACGATGTCTTCTGGAAGGCCATAAAAGCAGAAAACTTGGTTGCATAGCAGCTCCGCGGTCTCAAAGGCGGTGGGAAGTTTGGTTAGTGGGATTAACCGGCAGGCTTTTGAGAATCGGTCGATAACGGTCAGAATGGTGGTGTAGTTGTTGGATCGAGGCAGATCTGTGATAAAGTCCAACGCTATGTGTGTCCAGGGACGCTGGGGGATTGGCAGAGGTTGCAGCAAGCCTGCGGGTAGCTGATGAGAAGCCTTGGAGGCGTGGCACGCCGCGCAGCCGTGAACATACTTGCGTGTGTCTGCGTTCAGCGACGGCCACCAGAACTCATTCTGGACCAGGTGGGTTGTTGCGGTTATACCTGGGTGGCCGGAGGCCGGACTCGTGTGCAGTAGGGTCAGGAGCGGAGTGCGCAGGTGCTCTGGCACGTACGTTTTGCCGGCCGGGCACTTGATCGGAGGTTGCGTTTGGGCGTTGGCGTCGGTGATCTCGGTCATAATGTCCCACTGAATGGGTGCTAGGATTCGAGTCTCAGGTAGGATCAGTTCGGTGGGGTTGTGTTGGGCTGACTCTCGGTGCATGCGTGACAGGGTGTTGGCCTTGACGTTCTTACTCCCCGGTCGGTACGTCACGGTGAATTGGAACCGGGTGAAGAACATAGCCCACCGGGCCTGGCTTGTATTCATGCATTTGGCAGAACGCAGGTACTCCAGGTTACGATGATCCGTGAGGACAGTAAATGGGTGCTGTGCACCTTCCAGCCAATGCCGCCACTCCTTAAATGCTGCTTTCATTGCCAGAAGTTCGCGATCTCCCACGTCGTAGTTCCGTTCTGCCGGGGTCAGTTTACTGGAGAAGTAGGTGCATGGGAACATTTTGTCGGCGGGTCCCTGACGCTGGGAAAGGATGGCGCCGATTCCCGTATTGGAGGTGTCCTTGCACTTTAGTGTCATCCATGGTGACCCCCTCTGCCGAGATGATGTACCCCAGGAAGGACGTTGAGGTCTGATGGAACTCGCACTTCTCCGCCTTTGCGTACAGATGGTCTGAATGAGACGCTGCAATACTGCCCTCACGTGTCTGATGTGTTCCTCTTTGCTTTCCGAGTAGATGAGAATGTCGTCGATGTAAACAACTACCCAGCAGTTGAGCATGTCCCGGAACACATCGTTAATGAATGATTGGAAGACCGCTGGACTGTTCGATAGGCCGAACGGCATGACCAAATATTCGTAGTGGCCTGATTGGGTCCAGAAGGCGGTTTTCCACTCGTCTCCCTGTCTGATGCGGATGAGATTATACGCGCAGCGGAGGTCGAGCTTGGTGAAATACCGCGCGCGGCGGAGTTGCTCCAGAGCTGACGGCACGAGCGGCAGGGGGTACCAAAACTTTACGGTTATGTCGTTGAGGGCTCTGTAGTCAATGCAGGGTCGGAGCCCCCCGTCTTTTTTCTTAACGAAGAAGAACCCTGATGACGCCGGGGACACGGAAGTGCGAATGAACCCCTTCTTTAGTTCTACCTGGATATATTCGTTCAATTCCACAGACTCCGTTTGTGAAAGGGGAAAAATTCTCCCCCTGGGTGGTGTAGCTCCTGGCAGTAGTTCGATGGCGCAGGCACAGGTGCGATGTGGGGGCAGCTCCGTGGCCTTGACTTTACTAAATGCCTCCGCAAGGTCTAGGTACTCGTTGGGGAGATTGGAGATGTCAGAGGTGATTGGCGCGGTGCCTGTGGTGTTAAGCTGGCACGGCTCCATTGGGTCCCGGCGGTGTGTGTCACAAGTGCTGCCCCAGCCGGTGATGCGCAGATCGGTCCAGGAGATGGTCGGGTTGTGGAGTCGAAGCCATGGTAGGCCGAGAATGAGGGCGTGCCAGGGGGAGTGGATGAGGTGGAAGAAGAGACGCTCTTGATGCTGGTCCCCCACCTGCAGGATGAGATTTTTGGTGCGGTGTGATGCGTCCTCCTTTTAATGGTCGTCCGTCTATCGCCTTCACTGCTAAGGGAAACACAGAACGTTACGAGTGTGAACAAAATCCCAAGACATGAAGTTACCAGCTGCACCTGAGTCAATGAGTGCAAGGCGATCGGGGGTGTCGGAGCGTCAACCTGCATGGGCTCGGGGTATTCGGCGCGTGCGGGGCGTGTGACGGTGCGCGGACGGGTTCGGGCTCGCTGGGAGCGCATGAGATTATCCAGTTGGATGGAGAGATCCACGAACATCTTGACAGGCCAGTTCAGCTTGGAGGTTAGGATTTAAACCCTTGCGGTAGAGCAGTCGCAGTGGGCGTTCCTCCCAGCCTGCTTCGGCGGCGAGAGTGCGAAACGCTAGGGCATACTCCGCCGCGGTGCGATCGCCCTGCGACACGGCCAGCAGGCGCTCCTCCACGCTCTCCCCAGAGGCGGAGTGGTCAAAGACCGTACGAAACTGGGTGAGGAATGCCGCGAACGAGGGGAAGGCGTTCTCTCTCCACACCGCGGTGGCCCAATCCAATGCCTTACCCGTGAGCAGGGAGCAGACGAAGGCTATACGGCTTTTGGATCCTCGATTGGCGAGGTCTCCTGTAATGACGAGGAGGCATACTGCTGAGGATCCATTTGCAGCAGAGTTTATTTAAGTATAAACACAGATCGGAGTCAAACAGGCGGGGGTCAGAACCGGCAAAACACAATATCAGAGAGAGAGAGCAGAATCCGAATCGGGGACAGGCAAAAGGTCGGGGCAGGCGGCAAACAATCACAAAGTCAGGAAGAGGGAGCAGAAGTAATAACCCGGGAAAACAGAACACAGGAAATGCTCAGAATGACTGTAGTAACACAAGTCGAGACCTTGCACCGGTATGGAGTAGAAGCGTGGTATTTATGTGAATGGGAAATGAGAGACAGGTGGTGGTGTAATCAGGAGGCGAGGTGGCTGATGGGGAGTGTAGTGCGGAAGTGCACTAGTACTCCGGAGACGCGTCTCTAGGGCGACGCTCCCGCGGTGGTTCGTTGCTCATGACAGAGCCCCCCACCTGCGAGCGGCTCCCGACATGAGAGAGCTGCAGTAGTCCAGTCTCAAAAGCACCTGAGCAACCTGTGTGGATAAATATGGCTGAATCCTTCTGTTGTTGAGAAGAAACCAACATGAGCATGTCACATTAGAAAGATGTGAGGAAAAGCACAGTTTATTGTCCATGGTTACTTTTGTGAGTAGTGACAAAAGGGGATCCCCAGGTATGATCAGCAGTTCATTTTTTGCAGGGATTGAGTTTGAACTTATGATATGTGTGTACGTCCACAATGATATGTCCAACAGAGGTTACAGGTTTCTCTCTTGAGGGTGTGAGTATGACTATTATATTAGAGGGGCAGGTGTTTTATCTCTAACCTTCTGTAATCTAACTGGGGCAACAGTGTCTAATGTGTGAGTGAATATAGCGTCGTTGCTGTTAGTCATTACATCTAGATGGTTTGTGTCTAAAAGTACAGAAAGAAGTCCAGACAGATCAGGCAGGTTATTTGTGAATCTGAATAATAGTTCTACCGAGTCGATAACGTGGTGAGACACAGTTAGTCTGTTCTATGGGTAGTGTGTACATTATGAGGTAATGGTCTGTGATGTCATCACTTTGAGGTATGATATCTATATCAGTGACGTCTATTCTGTGTGATATTATTAAATCTACACTCATTTAGACTGATGTTATCATTTGGTTTAAGCCAAGTTTCAGTAAGGCAGAGTGCAGTAAGGCTATTTTTGAGATCATTTAATTTACAATAAGTGTTTTAGCTGTAAGGGGCTAATGTTCTGAAGCCCAAACTTTAGAAACTGTTTTTGTTTGTTTCTTTAGCATTTTTACTGTTTAATTGTGATAATATTATTTCGAGAGCTTTTAGTGAAGTTACTCTTTGATCTCACAACTCGAGAAACAGACACTTTTCTATAGGAAAAGTATTCTGTATGTGTTCAATTGTAAAAATTCGATGACTTGAACGGTAGGCCGGCAGGAAGGACAACAGCTCCAGTGTTCTTGCTCAGAATCCCAGGTACCTATGCAGCAACATCAAGGACACAAGCACCAGGATAACAGAAAGTACACACCGTACCTTTAGCCACAGTAGCATGAACTCGAGGTACGATGGAATCTCTGACGATCACCATGTTGCGAAATGGGGGGCGAAGCAGTTCTCGGTAGAGATCTCAAAGATGGATGCCCAGGGCCAGGTCACGACTTCTGCTGCACCCAGGGTCTGTGGTACCCTGTCCCTGTCGTGAACAACACCAGGCCTGGCTGCTTCCTGGGTGTGCTGGGCACAGGCAGAAAAACACACAGAATTGAGGTGGAGGGAGTGTTAGCTTTACGCCATGAATTTACCTGGGACAGTCCATCCGGAAGGATTCCAGCGCAGCTTTTCACTCCTGCAGTTGGGCCTGCTTCATCTGTAGGTCACAGATCTGCTTCTCCACATCCTCCAGCTCGACTTCCAATGTCCTCACCTGTATGCAAAGGCAAACACAAAAGCAACATGGTGTTTTAGGGCAAGAACAACAAAGATAATTGGTGTCAGAGGACATAAACAATTAGCGGTAACCAGGCTAGGACCCAGTTCACTGCCTGGTGGATACAATGCTGGAGTTTCTGCAATCTCACATTTTTTGGGGCCTGTCCCCCTCTACTTAAAAGGTGCACGTGGTCATCATTGCTGTAAAACATGAACCAGTCCTCTGGGTTTCTTTGGGTAGGGCACCCCCTGGTCTCCTGTTTTCTGCATGGTGCGAGGCTGCTGATACCTTCCTGCAGACCATGCCTTCTGTCCATCCTGGGACAGCTGTGACATCATCAGGAGTTCATATCTTTAGGCTTGGGGGTGAAGGTTACACCATTCAGAAGTGTTATTTTTTATATGATTAGAGTTCTGGTTAGTTTTGTTCATATTAAATAATGAAAGATGTTTCAGAAGAACACTTTACTGAGTGTGTCTGGGTTTTTACCTGCAGTGACAGAAGAAGGGTAGAAGATTCTCTAAGAAACCTGGAAGAGCCAAATGCTGATTATCATTGGAATTCTAAGGTCTCTCTCTCTCTCTCTCTCTCTCTCTCTCTCTCTCAGATGCTCCTCAGGTCTCTCCATCCTCCAGCTGTAACAGCACTCAGGATTTGATCATGTGTTCCTGTGAGGTTCGTGGAAATCCATCTCCTACACTGCAGTAGAGTCTCTCTGGTCAAACATCTTCAACCATCAGGGAAGAGTCTGTGAACAACACAACCTTAAGAAGCTCCATCTCCATTCATCAGTCATTTACAGACATGCTCACTCTGCAGTGTGTCGGCTCCAATAACCTGGGCACCGACACACGGCTCTTCTATATGAAGAAAGTTCCTCATCACTCTAATAAAGGTTACAGACACCAAAACATCTCTCCTTTAAACCCTCACACCTTTAATCTTTAATCTCTTTCATAGCAGCATTTACACAGATTTATTATATATTTCACTGTTTGTTTTGCATACATTGGGAAAAAAAAGAAAGAAAGCAAAAAGAAAGAAAGAAAGAAAACCCAAAAAGACTTTTTTAGGATGATGGTATCGTCTACATATAAGTCTGTAACCTACTGAACCAGTGTTAATATAGTGATAGAGACTTTAAAGCACTTTAGTACCTCGGTCTGGATAAAGGAGTCTGACAAATCCCATACATATAAATTTAAATTTAAATTTCAACAAAGTAAATATTGATCAACATTAAACCTAAAGGTATAAGATAAGATAAAATGTGATTAATCCCAGTGTTCCTATAAAAGTTAAATATAAACTGCTATATTTATATATAACATATGTAATATTTCATTAATTATATATTAATTCTCCTTTAATTAATTCTCAGCTGCGGATATTTCCTCTTTGCTGATTGGTGCTGCTGTGATGGTGATGGCGTACGGTATTTCCTGTGGTTAAGGTGTGGTTTACTTGACCCTGGACGTTTAACAAGAAAATATGTTGAAAATAGAAGTAAATATAATTGATTCTTTAGGAGAGTTTATTATTCCTGGTCTGATGGAGAAGACACAACAGGATTCATTTGAACTAATACGGTTAGTGTGAAGTTTCATGGCCAGATTTGGAGAACATGTTTGAATACCATGTATTATAATTTTTTTAAATACAAAAGCCACTTTATTACTCTTCTGTTAAGTTTCCCTACAGTGCAGCAGTTGAACACACATCTGCTTTCTCCTTTCTCACTGACGACTACGCTACGCTCCACCTTTGCTACAGACACAAAATAAGGGAGAAATCATAAAAACTGAGACTCAAGAAAGAAATACGTGGCTGAAATCCTTTATGATGTTAAATCTATTAAAGAGAACTGAAGATGAAAAAATAAATCACATCGGTTTTGTAAATTGCTAAGAAAATTTCATCTGATTATTAGTAAATCTATAAAAAATGTTTGTAATTATTTCCTTACATAAAAAGTGAATGTGTGTGTTTGTGTGTCAGTGTGTGAGTGTGTGTGTGTGTTTGTGTGTGTGAGTGTGTGTGTGTGTGTGTGCGTGTGTGTTTGAATATGTGTGTTTGTGTGTGTGTGTGTGAGTGTGTGTGTGTGTGTGTGTGTTTGAATATGTGTGTGTGTATGTGTGTGTGTGAATGTGTGTTTGTGTGTGTGTGTGTGTGTGTGTGTGTGTGTGTGTGTGTGTGTGTGTGTGTGTGTGTGTGTGTGTGTGTGTGTTTGAATATGTGTGAGTGTGTGTGTATGTGTGTGTGTGAATGTGTGTTTGTGTGTGTGTGTGTGTGTGTGTGTGTGTGTGTGTGTGTGTGTGTGTGTGTGTGTGTGTGTGTGTGTGTGTTCGATGTGCTCTCCTGTAAAGTGTCCACAGTGTGAAGGATAATCTGACTGAGAGATAATCTGATATACTTATAGAGACGTTTACTGTACGCATCATTTCCTGTTTTAAATAAGCCCCGCCCCCTGTGTGTAACTCCACATGAAGAGTTATTTCAGTGTTAAATCCTAAGTGGACTGAGTTTACTGTGCTTATTAACATGCAGCTTTACATCAAATTGTAAAAAGCTTGTCATTAAACAAGTGATACTTTCTCTGAGTTCTGACTGAATGTGTGTTTCCATTTACACAGATAATAATGAATGACTTCAAACACATTATTTAATTAATTAATTAATTATTAATGATGTTCTGATGACATCGTTAGTTTATATTCACTTTTAAAAGTGTCACACTGAACTGAAATAAATTCCACAATTATAAGACTCTTAACCATAAACACACACACACAATCAAACGCACACACTCACTCACACACATGCTTACACACAATCACAAATACGCACATACACAATCATACACACATACACAATCGCACACACACACAATCACAAACGCATACGCACATTCCCAATCACTCACACACAGACACACACAATTATACTCACAGACACACACAAGCACACACACACTTACACACAATCACAAACACGCATTCACACTCACAATCACACCCACAATTACACATACACAATTACACCAGTGTTGTATAAAGTACCTGAAAGCAATACTTGAGTAAAAGTACAAGTATCGTACTAGAAACAGACTTCAGTAGAAGTGAAAGTCACCTTTTAGAATATTACTGAAGTAAAAGTCTTAAAGTATCTGATATTTACTGTACTTAAGTATCAAAAGTCATTTTCTGATATTTAATGTACTTAAGTATTTGAAGTAAAAGTAAAAAGTAAAATTTCAGTGATTTTCAGTAGGTATAAGATCAGGGGCAGTTCTAGGGTTTCATCTTTAGGGGTTTTATCCCTCAGTGAGAATTTAAAACAAGAAGACTTTTATATTATATATTATATGACTACACAGTAAGCCAAAAGTTATGGTGTTATTTAAAATGGTAAAAGTGGACACCAAAATGTTATGCATGATGTAATGATGACAGTCTTGTATCAGATCAGTTCATGTGTGTGTGTGTTCTCTACAAACAGTGTGTCTAATGAATGCAGTCATTAATAAGCACATATTCACAAGACAAAGAACAAAACAATAAATGTTATTTTTATTTAGTATTGATGTTGCATTAATATTTAGTTTGTGCTACAACTCTGGTAATAAGAATAGTGACATTTCACTGCTTTTGGTTGCCCCCGTTATAGATAAACGCCCCCAGCTCTGACTGCGCGTGCACGCTGCGCGTACCTGTGCTTCTCCGTACAGCGTGCGGAGCGTAATACAATCTAGGAGCAGTGATACACCAAACCTCCCTTATTACAGTCACACACATTTCTGCTGACTTTATTTTGTAGTAACGAGTAACGAAGATGTTTAGTGGGAATATAACGGAGTAAAAGTTTACATTTTATCTCAGAAATGTAGTGGAGTAAAAGTGAAAGTTGTCATAAATTTAAATAGAGAAGTAAAGTACAGATACGTGACATTTCTACTTAAGTACAGTAACGAAGTATTTGTACTTCATTACATTACAACACTGAATTACACACACACACACACACAGACACTCACACAGTCTTTTTTTTGTCATAAATATGTTACATTTTCCTCAAACTAAGATGCTGGGTGGAGATCAGCACTCAGGACCTTCAGATGTTTCACTACATTGCATCATTCCTTGAGGTCTCACGACTCTATGTGAACTTCTTTAGACTTTACACTAATTCTTGCCACTGTTCTGTAACTGTAATATTCTATTTATTATAAAGACTATTATATGTTATGTTTCAGATCAGTTCCCAACCTAACAGCTGGTTTTCACTTCTAGATCATTTACACTTACAGTGTTCTAGTGAACACAGACTAATCAAATCATCAACTTAAAACTGAGCTTTCTCAGTCAAGAGGCTTTTATTGTCACTTTGACCACATAAAGCTGATAATAACCTATTGTTCTCAGTCATTATTGAAAGTATAGATGTTGTTTGACTTTCGTTCTGATGGAGCTGGTGGTCAGGGATGAGGTGAGTTTCACCATCGATGTTCAGCATAGAGTGGTCGCTCTGTGCTCTCCTGAAGTCAACAACCTTCTCTTTAGAGTTATCAACACTCATAGACAGGTTGTTGGTTCTACACCAGCCAGTTAGCTGTTGCACCTCCTCTCTGTATGCTGACTCGTCGTTCTTCCTGATGAGACGCACCACAGTCATGTCATCGGAGCTCACAACAGTGTTTCAACCTGATGGGATCATTAGTCTGTGTCCCAGTGAAGCAGTGTTGATGTTTTCATTGATAGAGACTTCAAAGCACTGTTGTACATCACTCTGGATAAGGTCGTCTGCCAAATACCAGAGATGTAAATGCCCCAGTGCTCAGTGTGTTGGTGCTATAGATGATGTTTCTGATCCGGACTGACTGAGGTCTCCCAGTCAGGAGGTCCAGGAACCTGTTGTTCAGACGCAGCAGATTCAACTTCTCAATCATTTACCTTTACGGCATTTAGTGTACGTTCTTAAGTGCTTTTAAATCTCTATTGGGGGAAGTCAGGGCCTAATGGTTAGAGAGTCTGACTCGTAACACTAAGGTTGTGGGTTCGAGTCTCGGGCCGGCCACAACTGAGGTGCCCTTCAGTAAGGCACCAAATCCCCCCCAACTGCTCCCCGGGTGCCACAGCATAAATGGCTGCCCACTGCTCTGGGTGTGTTCACAGTGTGTGTGTGTGTGTGTGCACTTTGGATGGGTTAAATGCAGAGAACAAATTCTGAATATGGGTCACCATACTTAGCTGTATATCACGTCACGTCACGTCATTGGTGAATACAGTAACACTGGATCACTAGGACACAGACTTACGATACCATCAACCTTTAGGAAGATGAAGGTCTGCACCCATCATTTAAAGACAGTCAGTTCAGAAAAGAGTCTTGTTGTATACCTCCCTCTTACCCTGAGAGTGAGTGATAAGAGCTTTGAGGTAAGAAGGTTCTGTTTTTGTAGACAATCATCAGTGTTATAAACATGATGTATGCAGTTTACCGGCAGCCAGTGAAGGAGAGCCGCAGTGGGGTGGAAAACTTAGACCGGCTGAAAACAACTCATACAGCTGTATTTTTATTATTTTTTACACACTTATGTAAACATTTTGACGAATCATGTTTTTTTATTATTATTGTGTATCGATTGGACAAGACTTTTATTATGAAAGACCTCTGTGTGCGTGTGTGCGCGCATGCGCAATCCCGTCCCTCCTGCAGGATGATGATGATGTAATGAACAGAACCAGCGCTTTATGGCAGTTTTACACTTTAATCCGGATCAGTTTACAAACTCAGATTTCTTTCTTTATGAACTAATCCGGATCGAATCTTTCTTCTGTCTGTACTATGTTTAAGAGGATGGCTGAATTTGGTCCGGATTCTGGAGGCCGTGTAAAGGTCTGTGGCTAAGTAGTTAGCTTAGCATGATGCTAACACTACCTTTAGCTTGACTAACTCATTTACCTTTATAATTAGTCCCGTGTATAATTATATTGTATTTCTGTAACTTCATTATTATTGTAATTATATAAGATTTAAACAGACAGGCTGATTAGAGGTCAGAGTGTATTAGCATGTAGCTAATCGTGTTGTGGCGCCGCCATCTTTTGTTACCTCAGGTTTAAAGGCGGGAAATTACAACTGGCCAAAATAAAAGACCCTTTAGCTGAGATAATGAAAGCAAACTTTATTAGTAGATTAATGTTAAATGTGTTTATCTTTAGCGTTTTACCATAATATAAGTTAAGCCATGTTGCCATGGGAACAGAGTTACGGCAGTCCATAGAGGTCAAACGGCGCGTTTATGACGTCCATTGTTAAATAAAGCTTAAATAACAAACGGTGTAGCTTTTTTACTATAAACGTCTTTATTTTTATTCTCAGTAAAATAAATGAATGTTTTAACCTTTAAATTATAAGTAAAGTGTAATGAGGTATTATGTTGAATATTCATGTTTGTGTTGTGATGTTTGTGTTGTGATGTTTGTGTTGTGATGTTTGTGTTGTGATGTGATGTTTGTGTTGTGTTGGTTGTGTTGTGATGTTTGTGTTGTGTTGTGATGTTTGTGTTGTGATGTTTGTGTTGTGATGTTTGTGTTGTGTTGTGATGTTTGTGTTGTGTTGGTTGTGTTGTGATGTTTGTGTTGTGTTGTGATGTTTGTGTTGTGTTGTGATGTTTGTGTTGTGATGTTTGTGTTGTGATTTTTGTGTTGTGATTTTTGTGTTGTGATTTTTGTGTTGTGATGTGTTGTGATGTTTGTGTTGTGATGTGATGTTTGTGTTGTGATGTTTGTGTTGTGTTGTGATGTTTGTGTTGTGATGTTTGTGTTGTGATGTTTGTGCTGTGTTGTGATGTGATGTTTGTGATGTGATGTGTTGTGTTGTGATGTTTGTGTTGTGATGTGATGTGATGTTTGTGTTGTGATGTTTGGGATGTGTTGTGTTGTGATGTGATGTGATGTTTGTGTTGTGTTGTGATGTTTGTGTTGTGATGTGATGTGATGTTTGTGTTGTGATGTTTGGGATGTGTTGTGTTGTGATGTGATGTGATGTTTGTGTTGTGATGTTTGTGTTGTGATGTTTGTGTTGTGATGTGATGTTTGTGTTGTGATGTGTTGTGATGTTTGTGTTGTGATGTGATGTTTGTGTTGTGATGTGATGTGATGTGATGTTTGTGTTGTGATGTGATGTTTGTGTTGTGATGTTTGTGTTGTGATGTGATGTTTGTGTTGTGATGTGATGTGATGTGATGTTTGTGTTGTGATGTTTGTGTTGTGATGTGATGTTTGTGTTGTGATGTTTGTGTTGTGATGTGATGTTTGTGTTGTGATGTGATGTGATGTGATGTTTGTGTTGTGATGTGATGTTTGTGATGTGATGTGATGTTTGTGTTGTGATGTGATGTTTGTGATGTGATGTTTGTGTTGTGATGTTTGTGTTGTGATGTTTGTGTTGTGATGTGTGTTGTGATGTGATGTTTGTGTTGTGATGTGATGCTTGTGTTGTGATGTGATGTGATGTTTGTGTTGTGATGTGATGCTTGTGTTGTGATGTGATGTGATGTTTGTGTTGTGATGTTTGTGATGTGTTGTGATGTTTGTGATGTGTTGTGATGTTTGTGTTGTGATGTTTGTGTTGTGATGTGATGTTTGTGTTGTGATGTTTGTGTTGTGATGTGATGTTTGTGTTGTGATGTTTGTTGTGATGTGATGTTTGTGTTGTGATGTGATGTGTGTGTTGTGATGTGATGTGTGTTGTGATGTGATGTGTGTTGTGATGTGATGTTTGTGTTGTGATGTGATGTTTGTGTTGTGATGTGATGCTTGTGTTGTGATGTTTGTTGTGATGTGATGCGTGTTGTGATGTGATATTTGTGTTGTGTTGTGATGTGTGTTGTGATGTGTGATGTGATGTGTGTTGTGATGTGATGTTTGTATTGTGTTGTGATGTGATGTTTGTGATGTGATGTTTGTGATGTGATGTTTGTTGTGATGTGATGTTTGTGTTGTGATGTGATGTGTGTTGTGATGTGATATTTGTGTTGTGTTGTGATGTGTGTTGTGATGTGATGTTTGTTGTGTTGTGATGTGATGTTTGTGTTGTGATGTTTGTGTTGTGATGTTTGTGTTGTGATGTTTGTGTTGTGATGTTCGTGTTGTGATGTGATGATTGTGTTGTGATGTTCGTGTTGTGATGTGATGATTGTGTTGTGATGTTCGTGTTGTGATGTGATGCTTGTGTTGTGATGTTTGTTGTGATGTGATGCGTGTTTTGATGTGATATTTGTGTTGTGTTGTGATGTGTGTTGTGATGTGATGTTTGTGTTGTGATGTGATGTTTGTGATGTGATGTTTGTTGTGTTGTGATGTGTGTTGTGATGTGATGTTTGTTGTGTTGTGATGTGATGTTTGTGTTGTGATGTTTGTGTTGTGTTGTGATGATTGTGTTGTGATGTTCGTGTTGTGTTGTGATGATTGTGTTGTGATGTTCGTGTTGTGATGTGATGATTGTGTCGTGATTGTTGTGATGTTGTGTTGTTTGTGTTGTGTTGATCATGTGTTAATATTTACTTGTGTGTACCATGTCAGGGCGTGACCATTGTGAAGCCCATCGTGTTCGGTAATGTTGCTCGGTACTTTGGTAAGAAGCGTGAAGAAGATGGACACACACACCAGTGGACTGTTTATGTTAAACCTTACAGAAATGAGGTAAACTTCATTTAGCTGAAACAGTGTTTATGGTGAAACACTCGTACAATGTCCACACAAACTCTAACCCCGTCCTCGTGGTGTTCCCATCAGGACATGTCCGCTTACGTCAAGAAGATCCAGTTTAAACTACATGAGAGTTACGGAAATCCTTTGAGAGGTACACACTTTGTTTATGTTACACAAACATACAGTAATAACAACAGTGTAAATGTTACAGACATTACTGTGTGTGTGAATTAGAGCTTGTGTGTGTGTGTGTGTGTGTGTGTGTGTGTGTGTGTGTGTGTGTGTGTGTGAGACAGTGGTGACAAAGCCACCATATGAGATCACAGAAACCGGATGGGGAGAATTCGAGATCATTATAAAGATCTTCTTCATTGATCCCAATGAGAGACCTGTGAGTAACACACACACACACACACACTGCTCTGTACTTTAGGTACTTTTTGAACATTTACAGTTTATTTTTAAATAATAAATCCATATGGTCTGTCTCAGTATGATGTGGACGTTAATGTCGCACAGTGTGATGCACTTCAGCAAAATAATAACTTAAAGATCTAAAGTAAAACCACAGGCAATGAGAGTTTGGGGTGAAGCACCACTGCATCCTGACGATCAGGAACCCTGTTCAGCTGGAAGCTTTAGTGCCGGCGTCTGATGTCAGCAGGTATGTTGTGTATATCAGAGCTGTGTGTGTTTGTCTCAGGTCACTCTGTATCACCTGCTCAAGCTGTTCCAGTCCGACTCCAGTGCCATGCCCAAGAAGACCGTCGTCTCTGAGTTCTACGATGAGATGGTACGACCCGATTAGTCCACATCTGTGGCTTCTGTTGTATTTCACACATATTTTATTATAGGAGATAAAGTGTGTTTTCTCATTTTTAGATCTTCCAGGATCCAACAGCAATGATGCAGCAGCTATTAAACACCACGAGGCAGCTCACGCTCGGGGCCTACAAACATGAGACAGAGTGTGAGTACACCTCTATACACTCCTTTAATGCATGGCCACCATCTGCTGCTAATTTGTGTGTGTGTGTGTGTGTGTGTGTGTGTAGTTGCAGAGTTGGAGTTGCGTACTCGGGAGAAACTGGAGGCGGCGAAGAAGAAGACAAGTATGGAAATTACTGAGCTGAAGGAAAAGCTAAAGGCCTCCAGAGAGAACATCAACTTCCTGAAGGAGGAGATCCGCAAACTGGAGGAGGAGGACCAGCTGAAGGAGCACTAAAGAGAACCACACACACACACACACACACACGCACACACACGCACACACCCACCCCTCGGGTGACACTATGTGGACCTCTTCACCTTGGTGGACTTCATGAACTTGCATTTTAAAGTTTGAATGCTTCTACACTGGATGTATGAACTGTTAATGTTTGTGTAAACAGTGAGAACATCTCCCTCATGTGGAGAACGGAACATGAAGCTCGTTTGTGTTGTACTGCAGATCTGCCTTTCTGTAGGAGCTCCGAACTTTAGCACTGCAGGACCATCAAAAATTATAGATGACTTCTACTTTATCCTACAGATTAAGCCACTGAATCTGGAATGATTGACAGTTGTAGCTGAAGCCCCGCCCCTTCCTGCATCTCCTTGGACAGACAGATGTGTTCCTGCGGCTCGTCGTTCTCTCTCTGAGCAAATGGAGAGAGTTCATTAAAGTTTGTTCAGTTAACTAAGCTTACAGACCTGTAACTAACACCAGTTCAGCTTATTTATTACAAATGCATGAAAATTACATCCAAAAATGGTCAAAAGGTTTAAAACTATTCCTGAAAGGTGGCAGATCAAACGGTCGGCAAAGAACTTTAAAAGTGATGATAATTATATCTCATTTATCTGGAAATATTTCACTGAATCTCTGAGGAACTTTAAACAGGAGATTTGTAAATGAACTGTGTGTTAAATCTCTCATTATGTGTTTTTATTTACACACACGCACACACACACACACACCCTCTCGCTCCTGTGGACTGTCTGTCGTTCCTCCTGGTGCTCTTTTGCTCTGAGCTTCTTTTTTCTGTCTTGGTATAAAAACCTGCTGGTTTTGCATCATTAGACGTGTATTTACAGTGTGTGTTTACTGTAAATGTGATGTTTAATAATTAACTCCTGTACAGATTTATCTCTTAGTAGTTCTTGGTCCTGTATAAATATATTAGTGTGTGGCTTCAGTTTATAATGTCATTAAATTATAGTCAGAGGAAACTCATTTAAGGTAATTGTCTGGTTCGCCACCAGATGGCGGTGTGACACCACTGAAATACACAGAGTTGAGCGTAAGGATCTGTATCTTCTGGAGGAACTACAGTGGATGAGATTGTGGATTTTTGTTATGAGGTAGAGCTGATAACTGATTCATTTATTTTGAGAATGAAATGTGAAGTAAATGAAGATTAAAAAAAAGTAACTGCAGTTTGTGTTTTATTCACTAGTTAAATAATTGTTAGTAAGATGTAGCTATGGTGTCTGATGTTTGGCTGATGAATCAGGGTCGTGTCACTGAGCCACATCCTGTACCTTAGTTCCTCCTCAGGAAAAACATCCTGAAAAGATTCCTGTGGTGAAAACAGACCTCAGCGATGCTATAGATCTGAGCGATGACATCATCCCAATATGGTGGACAGTGAGGAGGTGATTAAATGGTGTTACTGTTCCCACCCTGGGGGTTATTTTCCTCTAACAGACAGTGACATCATAAATGTTTTATTCTCGTCACATGACCACATCACACCAACACCTCCAGTTCTTTATTAAAGAACAACTTCATCAATAAACCGAGTCACATAAACCTCAGCAGTCTTCAAGTTCAATAAAGAAATAATCTTACAGAGAAAACATGGTGTAAACTCCTCTGTCCTGAAGATGTGGAGAACTTCAGCTTCACCTCTGACTGTTACACAGCACTGACACTTCACTACACTTCCTTACTATAAAACCCATGTCACAATGAAGGCATTTGAATTAATCAGCGGTGTCAAAAAATCTATTTCTTTTTTAATGAAGGTAAAAAAAAAAGCTTTCTGTTTATCACACGGTTCTACAGTTAGACACTAAAACTAGATTTCTGCCAGGATTTATTAACAGGATGCAGAACAATAATTATCAGTGTGATTTGGATGATTTTGATGAACTACAAGTGGTTAAATCCATGAGAATGCTGTTGCTAGGCAACAGGGAAACATGGACACTAGGTGTCGGGTTAGTTAATGGCTAATGATTTAAGTCCTTTATACCGACAGCTTAAACACAGAGTGAGAACAGAACTGAAACAGGGTCAGAAAACAGTCCATATGACTTTACACTGGAATTGATCACACTTAGCATCACAGCTAACAGAGCTAGCACTGGGTCATGATGTGTTCAGTGGATATTAAACTTCTGATTATTAATGTTATTTAACTAAACCTAGCCAGTGTTTTTACATTAGTATTAATATCTAGAGGTCACACACACACACACACACACACACACACACACACACATGGTCTTAAGACCTTTGTGTCTGTCACCTGGCAACCGCCGTGTTGCTTGGATACAACAGTCTTCTCCATTTTATCCACACGATTAAACGGGTTCGGACTGAAGGGAAGTGATGCGTTAGAACAAAGTGCAGAGTGACAAATTCATCAGACATAAAAACTCAGGCTTCTTGATTGAAATCTTTAAGGTTCATCTTCACTTCAACTTTTCAAGTTTCACTTTCATTTGATTATTTCATTGAACTTAAGAAAAACATTTAACAATTAAAGTTTACAATAAAGTGAAAATAAAATGGTGAGTAAATTTGTTAGAAATATAGAAAAACAAATGAAGCATCTCTTTCTGCCATATTCTTGCAGCCCAGGATGCTTTGTGTGAACGATGGGAAGAAGTTCATCTAGGACGTAAAGAAAGCTTCGCTGTGGCGTCTCTCGTTATTAGACATTATTATAAAGAACATCGTCGTCTCTCCGTCAGTAGAACAATATGAGGAGGAGGACGAGGCTTTAATAACATGATCCTTGATCATTTACAGGAGGATCTTTAGCTTTACCCCTGTTGTTAACGTTGGTCTCTTCTTCAAGCCACAAATGAAGTTTCTTCTGCTGGTGTTGTTCCTGATCTTCATCATGACTTTTTAACGTTAACGTCTGAAGGAACAAACAATATTCATCTTTAACACACGTGAGTCACAAACAAGACCTACTGCAAGAGGAGGATTTAAACAGAACTAGGACAGGATGGAAAAGTTCAGAAGTTGAAAAGAAAAGAAATGAAAAAATGTAATGGAGCTAAAGAAGAACAGGACAATGTTAAAATATATATTATACAAAATTTTGTGTAATTACAGGAATCGTAAAATTTATCACAAAGTTTAATAAAAATTATATTTAAAAAAAGCAATAAAATTGTGTAAATTCTGAAATAAAAGTGTCTGATCTGAGATCCGAGTTCTTTAGAGAGGAATCTCAGTCGTCACAGAGCTCTGAGTCTCTTATTAAAGACAGAAACTTTATTGACCAAATTAGTTCATTCATTCATTCATTCATTCATTCATTCATTCATCTTCTACCGCTTATCCGAACTTCTCGGGTCACGGGGAGCCTGTGCCTATCTCAGGCGTCATCGGGCATCGAGGCAGGATACACCCTGGACGGAGTGCCAACCCATCACAGGGCACACACACACTCTCATTCACTCACACACACACACTACGGACAATTTTCCAGAGATGCCGATCAACCTACCATGCATGTCTTTGGACCGGGGGAGGAAACCGGAGGCGAACACAGTCTGTCGAACGTGCTAACCACTAAGCCAACGTGCCCCCCCCCAAATTAGTTCAATTCAATGTATTTGTATAGTGATTATTATTAAATTATAATAATAATAATTATTATTATTATTATAGAAATAATTCTTTCTCATTTTTGTTACTTTCATCTCAGTCATATTATTTCTTTATTACTTTTTTTATTTAACCAAATATTTCTATTTAATATTTATATTTCTAAATATTTTATTATTATTATTATTAATAATAATAATAATAATAATAATAATAATAATAATAATAATAATAATTAGTTATTTGTGTGTTTGTAGGAGGTCTCTCTCATCGCCATTCAATCTCTGTTTATGTATTTATTTGTTTGTGTTTCTGTGTGTCTGAGAGAGCAGACATGTGGTAGCACCTTCTCAAATGATAATGTGTGTTAGGGATCAGACCTCATTTGCATATTGGCCAAAAACCTGTTGCCCTGGAAACAGTGAAACACCTCTGTGTCATACATGATCACACACACATACACACATACACACACACACACACACACACACACACACACACACACACACACACACACACACACACAAACACACACACAGTGACACACACACACACACACACACACACACACACACACACACAGATAGAAACATTACATTTATAATGAGCAAGTCAGAGGTGATGGTGGTAAAGAAACCTTAAGAGGAACCAGAGTGACACAGAGAGTGGTATTATAAATCATTTTAACACTGAGAGCAAGATAATAAATCATTATAAATGAATTATAATAACTGTATATCATTATAAATAAAAGTACAAAGCGTACTCTCAGATCTTCTTCATCTGTTTCCCTTGTAGCTTCTGTTCGTTTAGCCACTATGGGGTCTAGGGCATTTAGTTGTGCTCCTAATCTCTGGAATTCCCTTCCACAATCTATACGATAAAGTGACTGTCTGATTACTTTTAAATCAACTCACTTGTTTAAATGCACTTTCTCTGATCAATTTTAAACTATTTGTATTGTTGTACTGATTTTATCATCACCACTCAACTGTACGGTGTCCTTGAGTGCCCTGAAAGGCGTTTTTAATTAAAATATATTTTTATTATTCATTCATTCATTCATTCATTCATTCATTCATTTCCTACCGCTTGTCCGAACTTCTCGGGTCACGGGGAGCCTGTGCCTATCTCAGGTGTCATCGGGCATCAAGAAGTGCCAACCCATCACAGGGCACACACACACTCTCATTCACACACACACTCACACACTACGGACAATTTTCCAGAGATGCCAATCAACCTACCATGCATGTCTTTGGACCGTGGGACGAAACCGGAGTACCCGGAGGAAACCCCCGAGGCACGGGGAGAACATGCAAACTCCACACACACAAGGTGGAGGCGGGAATCGAACCCCTAACCCTGGAGGTGTGATTATTATTATTATTATTATTATTATTATTATTATTATTATTATTATTATTATTATTATTATATTTATTTCTTTTTCTCTCTTCTATTTCCATACTTCTGTAAAGCTGCTTTGATACAATGGGGAATTGTTAAAAGCGCTATACAAATAAATTGAATTGAAAATGAATTAAACTTCTGTGTGTCAGAGGTAAACAGGAAGAAGTTAGTAAGCGTCCACTGTCTGATGTCCTTCACACAATCTTCAATCTTATTAATCTGGTGACTCACATCTGACTGAGCTGAAACATATAGCTGTGTGTCATCAGTGTAACTGTGGAAGTTAATACCATGTGTAGCAATTATTTGTCCAAGGGAGAAAAGCAATGGGCCTAAAACAGAACCTTGCAGAACACCGAACATTACCTTAGTTTGTGAAGAGTTGTCACTTGTGTGACAATTAGATATATGAACTGATATCAATCTGACAAATAAGACGTAGTCAGCAGGATTCCATGTTTGAGACTCAACTTTGGGGATTCCCAGGGAGGCTCATAGGCCTTGAGCCTTGAAGGCTGTTAACTTCACCTCGAAATGCAGAATTGGCCATGAGTGTGAGAGGACTCGGGAGTTCACCCTGAGCCGCCTCAATGCTGGAATCAAAGTAATTGGACATGTGGAAGGTGAGAAAATGTATTTTTATTTGTGTTAGAGAATGCTGCTAGGTAATGGTAAGGTTGTAAGAGTTTTTCAGAAAACCATCGTTAAATTCATTAGAATTGAATAGTAAAATTATATTGTTCCCTTTTTCGAGGGAACTCAACGCTGCGTCAGTGCTGATGCTATGGCAACACAGCGTCTCGTTCCCTTCTCAGGGAACCCGGTTACATACGTAACTTGGTGTAGTTTGTTTGCTATAAAAACAGGATTTAGACCTGGATCTGTCATCAGGTCAGTGAC
Organism: Tachysurus fulvidraco; assembly: GCF_022655615.1. Lineage (NCBI taxonomy): Eukaryota > Metazoa > Chordata > Actinopteri > Siluriformes > Bagridae > Tachysurus > Tachysurus fulvidraco. The sequence goes on from NC_062536.1 coordinate 22,703,995, forward strand.
CTGGAATGGTCTAGGAATAAAAACTAAAGTAAAGCACGGCACTAATCTGGGATTAGGTGCTAAAGGTGTCCTGTTTGTGAGGTTTTAGAAAACCCACCGCTAAGAGCTGACGAGCTCGGCGTAGACTCTCCGGAGAGCAAAGCAGGTTAGACAAGAGAAAAGAGGCCAACAATAAAGATAAGGTACACACACATAACACAGAGTACAGATAGAGACTAAGAGAGTAAGAGACTACAAGACAAAGCAGGCTTTCATGCACAGAGACTGTCAACATTAAACTAAGGTAGTCACGGTCAACAGTAAATCTAAGAGCAAGCTCAGTAAAAACACAGAGAGTGTCACTGGACCTAATGTGAATTTTATGAAAAATAATTATGGTCCTGATTCTGTATCACAACTAATGCGGTGGGCGACGGACTGTGGCTTCCCAGACGGCGGTAGTTGTAGCTTAAAACAGTTAGACTTCCTGAAAGGTAACTTAATCCAAATTGAAAAAGATAATGTCAGGAAGAAGAAGAACAGGGTAAAGGTAAACTGGGCAACTTTTCACATGTGGAAATGAGAGGCAGAGAAAAGGTTGAGAAAAGCACAATCTACTCCAAAGAGTGTATCTATACA
>NC_062536.1:22712112-22714612 GCF_022655615.1 Tachysurus fulvidraco
GGCAGTTTGGTGGGGCAAAAATGCAGCACAGTCATTTGGAGAGTCATTGTGCAAAAAAGGACATTTTTGGGAATATAAGGCATTTAGGAGGGGGCAGTTAAACTTGGGGCAATAATAAAGATAATAGGGATTAACATGGTTTATGGGCTTTTTGGATGGTGACAGATATGGGGTACTGTGGGGCAGTTCTGTGTTTATCTTCTTCTGTACAGATACAGTGTTTAACTATGAAGCTGCTGAGGTGTTAATCCATACTGTCCAATCAGAGATCAGCTAATCCATACTGTCCAATCAGAGATCCGCTAATCCATACTGTCCAATCAGAGATCAGCTAATCCATACTGTCCAATCAGAGATCAGCTAATCCATACTGTCCAATCAGAGATCCGCTAATCCATACTGTCCAATCAGAGATCCGCTAATCCATACTGTCCAATCAGAGATCCGCTAATCCATACTGTCCACTTAAAAATATATGCTAATCTATACTGTCCAATCAAAAATATAAGATAATCTGTACTTTCTAATTAGAGATATGATGATCCATACCGTCAATTGGTGCAAATCTGTACTGTCCAATCAGAGAGGTAAGGTAAGCCATGCTGTCCAGATATGTGATACTCGTACTGCTGAGATATGATGATGCAAACAGGTCAGTCAGAGGTGTGATAATCCAATCCCAATTATGTTTCCGTTCACCACACAATTCCAGACTGTCCGATCATCATCCAGGTGTCCAATCACAGTCATCTATCAGACTTTTTCAAGTGTATCCAGAGTTTTTCTAATCCAGATTGTCCAATACAGTGTCCAGTCACAGTCCAAACAGAGACATGCTACAGTAGTCCAGACTGTCCAATCACAGAGTTATTCGGTTCCATACTGTCCAATCCAAATCGTCAAATCCATCTGAGTCTATATTGGCTCCACCCTCTCCACCTTTAGCTGATATCAGTTGTATTTCAGCCAGAGGTTTAGTCACAGCTGAAACAACAACATTCTGAATCAACAACAGCTTTAACACAAGATTATACAGGAAGTAAACACAACATCTACACAACGTTACACACACGTGTGTGATACACAGGATTAAACACATAGTTCAGTTTAAATACTTTATCACACACCTTTTCACTACAGTTATAGCATGTTTACTGTAGAACACAGTGTGAGAGCAGATGCACAGTGATGTCAGTGATGTCAACATGAAGCATGATGGGAAATGAAGTTTAATGTGAAGTGAATATAATGTAGTTCGGTGATATAACAATTATATAATTAAATAATTGCATCTACTTAAACTATTAGCCAAGCATTGTGATTATTAATAATGTGTTATTATAAGCTTATTACATGCTTAATACACATGTAATACATGATAATAGTGTGTGGATAATTATAGATGTCTGTTTACTGCAGTTCTCTGAGTTACTTTGAAAAATTAAATAATAAAAGAATAAAAGTTCTTGACTTTAATTATTTATAAATAAACATAATTCAGTTATATAATGAGATGGTGCAACTGTGGGGGCAGAAAGGTGCAAGTGACGAGTATTAAGAGGTATTTATTAGTGGGACAAAAGGATAGGTCATTTTTAGTGTGGAAGAAAAGGGGTAACGGTGCATGTCAGGATCAGAGCAGGGTTATAAACAATGCTACAATAAGGGTTATAAACACTATATTCACAGTCACTTTAAATCAGTTCAGATTGTTCATGTCCAGATGCCTGTGCAGCCACAATGATCCTGACACCTCTAACTCCTCCCACAGGGGAAGTCTGGCATCTAGGGCAAGTGGAAACCAGAATAAATGGAAGCCCAGGTTATCTGTATCATATCTAAAGATTAATATACACTTTATATACCTGAATTAATGCTGTTGTATTCCTTATTGCCTAAAATAGTTTTAATATTGAATAAAAGAAAGTGTCTGTAATATGCAGATGCTGTGATTCATTGGACTGATGGAATCGGCGAGCGGAAGCGTCTGATTGGACAGGGCGAGCTGTATGGTGATGTCACTGCTATGTTGGTTAAACTTCGGGATTTCTCAAAGCCTTGAGACACAAAAGAGTGAGATATTAACACACGCTAACATGTACTCATACGAATACACACAAAGGTACAGTGTTAAGCTTTTATTTCAATAATAAATCATATAAAATGATCAAAGCGCACAGTAAAGGACACGGTGGCAGGTGGGGATGTGGTTTAGTGGGTGTGTGACGGAGCAAACTCATTTTACAGCAGGATTTAACCCTCAGGAGTTTTTTTTTTTTTTACAGAAATAGAGTTAAGACAATTATTTTAGAGTCAAAAAGAGGAGAGCATCATTAAATCTACACAGAGTTTAGTTGAAGTTAAAACTCCACTGCTATAGAACATACAGAAAATAAAAAGGCCTTCACTTCATCTCTGTCCAGGAACTTCTATTCAATCCAATTCACTTAAAATGTCTTTGTGTAGCACTTTTAACAATGGACATTGTCTCAAAGCAGCG
>NC_062536.1:22719612-22759612 GCF_022655615.1 Tachysurus fulvidraco
GCTGTTATGTCATTGCCTGTGTACACGCTATTGTTACTGTTACTCTGTGCTGTTATGTCAGTGCCTGTGTACACGCTACTGTTACTGTTACTCTGTGCTGTTATGTCAGTGCCTGTGTACATGCTACTGTTACTGTTACTCTGTGCTGTTATGTCAGTGCCTGTGTACACGCTACTGTTACTGTTACTCTGTGCTGTTATGTCAGTGCCTGTGTACACGCTACTGTTACTGTTACTCTGTGCTGTTATGTCAGTGCCTGTGCACACTCTACTGTTACTGTTACTCTGTGCTGTTATGTCAGTGCCTGTGTACACGCTACTGTTACTGTTACTCTGTGCTGTTATGTCAGTGCCTGTGTACACGCTACTGTTACTGTTACTCTGTGCTGTTATGTCAGTGCCTGTGTACACGCTACTGTTACTGTTACTGTTACTGTTACTCTGTGCTGTTATGTCAGTGCCTGTGTACACGCTACTGCTACTGTTACTCTGTGCTGTTATGTCAGTGCCTGTGTACACGCTACTGCTACTGTTACTCTGTGCTGTTATGTCAGTGCCTGTGTACATGCTACTGTTACTGTTACTGTTACTCTGTGGTGTTATGTCAGTGCCTGTGTACACGCTACTGTTACTGTTACTGTTACTCTGTGCTGTTATGTCAGTGCCTGTGTACATGTTACTGTTACTGTTACTCTGTGCTGTTATGTCAGTGCCTGTGTACACGCTACTGTTACTGTTACTCTGTGCTGTTATGTCAGTGCCTGTGTACACGCTACTGTTACTGTTACTATTACTCTGTGCTGTTATGTCAGTGCCTGTGTACACGCTACTGTTACTGTTACTATTACTCTGTGCTGTTATGTCAGTGCCTGTGTACTTGTTACTGTTACTGTTACTGTTACTCTGTGCTGTTATGTCAGTGCCTGTGTACACGCTACTGTTACTGTTACTCTGTGCTGTTATGTCAGTGCCTGTGTACACGCTACTGTTACTGTTACTCTGTGCTGTTATGAAGCATTATAATGATACACCTTATTGCCTGCCTTTGCCTTTTGACAGCATTACACTTTTGGATGTGATTTTGTCTTTTTTTTATCTTTGCTATAACTATGATGCTGATTCTTGCTTGACCCTAAAACATCTCACATTGAGCACCAACATGGCCATGTAAATATTGTACTATGTTTCCAGTTGTTCTTTTGTTTGTCTGAGCTCCTCTTTTTAAGTCATTTTTGTGTTTTATCTTCTCTTTCTGTTAAACCACATGGAAGCTGGACACTATTATTCCATCCCCTCAAATTCTGCCATGTGAATATGAGATTTGAGTTTCTACAAAGGTTCTGGTTCTGATTCTGGTTCATGTCTACAGCACCACCATATCAAGCTATTTTACATGATGTTTTACACACTGTTTCTGTTAAAATAGTGTTCATTAAAGTACCCCATATAACTGCTGCTACAATACTGGTGTGTTTAGTATTTCTGCACATGCAATACTGTATTGAACACACAGTATTTACACTCTTGTCAGTGCTGCTTTTGTTTATTGTCGTTTGTGAAATGTCTTGCATTGTTTGTTTGCACTGTCTTGTGTCTCACACTGTCTTCTTGTCTTGTGTCTCACACTGTCTTCTTGTCTTGTGTCTCACACTGTCTTCTTGTCTTGTGTCTCACACTGTCTTTTTGTCTTGTGTCTCACACTGTCGTCTTGTCTTGTGTCTCACACTGTCGTCTTGTCTTGTGTCTCACACTGTCTTCTTGTCTTGTGTCCCACACTGTCTTCTTGTCTTGTGTCCCACACTGTGTACACCAGGTTGTACAGATACACTTTATGTGACTAGGACTAACTTACTTCAGTCCTTATCTCTGTGTTGTTCTCTGTAGCTCCCTGGTCCTGGGGAGACGTTGTGTCATGTCACTGTGTCACATATATATGGTGTAAATGACAATAAAAGCTTCTTGACTTGATGGTTACCATGGTACTGCTGTGGTCTTTGAGACAGTCACACTCTGTCATAAGCTCAGTAATGTCATCATGGTGGTCACACATTCACTGGTTTGATCCAAACTCATGTTTTAATTATAAAAACATTTTAGTCTTACTGGGAATTTTGGATTTGAATTGCATGAATTTCTAAGTGTGGAAATCCAGTGAGAATCAGAATCATTTCTGTGTTAAACTTTGTTTGAGTTTACAGTATGCAACACTGTCAAACAGCAGAAATCGTCTCATGGTTATGGAAATGAAGCGTAGCATGCTAGTGGTATCTGTTGTAGATGATGATGATGATTGTGACCATGATGTGCAGACAACTGTGTATCCTATATGAGCAATTACGAGAAACAAAGACTACTATGATTAAATGGACAGGAAGAGATGCGTGGTCTAGTGATCTGCTTAACTATTTAGAGCACACCTGATTTGCGGTGGGCGGAGTCAGCGGTGCAGCTGTAATCACTGGCAGCCAACAGGAAGCAAGTTCCTCCACCGTGTCGATTCTGCATAGGCACCTGCTCCTCTGGAGTTGTTGTGATGTCACTTCCTGCACTGAGGTCTGCAGAGACAACAGTACTGATCAGGGTATACATTTATGAACACTGTACCTAAGACCTAGAGTCAAATTTACACTTAGTCATGAGCTGGTGTAAAGTGTAATAGAAGACTTTAATTGTTACTATGGCTTTAAGTAATAGATCAGCCACTCAGTGCATACAAACTTTATACTTTACACTTAAATTTCTCTTCAAAGGACTAATCTTAAGAACCGTTATCTCTTTAAGTGTTTGTTCATGACTTTCATGAATACATAGAAACTAGTAAGTGTTATGCAGTGCTATGTCAGTGTTATGCAGTGCTATGTAAGTGTTATGCAGTGCTATGTAAGTGTTATGCAGTGCTATTATGTAAGTGTTATGCAGTGCTATGTAAGTGGTATGCATTGCTACTATGTCAGTGTTATGCAGTGCTATGTCAGTGTTATGCAGTGCTACTATGTAAGTGTTATGCAGTGCTATGTAAGTGGTATGCATTGCTACTATGTCAGTGTTATGCAGTGATATGTCAGTGTTATGCAGTGCTACTATGTAAGTGTTATGCAGTGCTATGTCAGTGTTATGCAGTGCTACTATGTAAGTGTTATGCAGTGCTATGTCAGTGTTATGCAGTGCTACTATGTAAGTGTTATGCAGTGCTATGTAAGTGATATGCAGTGCTATGTAAGTGTTATGCAGTGCTATGTAAGTGGTATGCAGTGCTACTATGTCAGTGTTATGCAGTGCTATGTCAGTGTTATGCAGTGCTACTATGTAAGTGTTATGCAGTGCTATGTAAGTGTTATGCAGTGCTGTGTCAGTGTTATGCAGTGCTATGTAAGTGTTATGCAGTGATATGTCAGTGTTATGCAGTGCTATGTCAGTGGTATGAAGTGCTATGTAAGTGTTATGCAATGCTATGTAAGTGTTGTGCAGTGTTATGTCAGTGTTATGCAGTGCTATGTCAGTGTTATGCAGTGCTACTATGTAAGTGTTATGCAGTGCTATGTAAGTGTTATACAGTGCTATGTACGTGTTATGCAGTGCTACTATGTAAGTGTTATGTAGTGCTATGTAAGTGTTATACAGTGCTATGTCAGTGTTGTGCAGTGCTATGTCAAGGCTGAAATCAGCATTACACTACATTTTCCAAATCACTACATGGACATTACCACACCCAACACCCACAAACACTGTTACATACACATCTCCAAGGCTCATTGACTTCAGAAGAACTCACAACAGCACCTTCTCTGTCATGTGTTCTTTATACACCTCCAGTAAAGAAGAGGTTTCAGAGTGAAATCCATGATCTCTTAGTTCATAGACCACTTGATGGAAAAGCAGTAACCTGGACAACAGCAGACTGGTCTTATGAAAACGAGCACACCTTATAATAGGAAAGCTTTCTTGAGCTTGTCCAATGGGTGTGTGATCACTCTCCTTAGGGCAACTTTCAAACAGGGCAACCTGAGATCTATGCTGGGTTTTTAGCTACTGGTAGTGGCTGGAATGAGCCAGTCCTCAAAGCTGCTTACCATTAATTCAATTTATTTACAGTTTTCTTTTAACAATGAACACAAAATGATTTAAAATGCTAACATCCTTATGAATGTTAGGAAGATCATCCCTGAACCACATTCATTTGGACTCATCCTGAAGAACTGAGAGTAGAATAATGTGGATTTGAAGAATCTCAGGAGTTCCATGTCACAGAGCCCATGCAAGTCAGATTGTCCTTTATGGAATGCCAAAAATGCCATTCGTGCATCAGCCGTACACCAAGAGCCAATCTTTCTGCTTGTAACTGTCACTGTGCCACAAGCGTCTGGTTAGAGGAACAACTCTACATAACTCCATCAACCCTTTGCCTGACAAAAAAGCCAGGCCATGTATGAATACATCAGATAGTCCTTGAATTAGGGCAACATTTTTCCTTCACCCTTTTCTTTTTTCTTTGTAGAGCGATAAGGGTTTGTCCTGTGGCCTTGCTCAGTTACCGTGGACTGAATAAGGATACAGTCAATTATCTTTATCCCTTGCCACTGGTCCTTCCTGTATTGGAACAAGTATGAGAGACAAAAATCTCCAATCTGGACCTACACAGTGCATCTGTGGAAGGCAGATTTTAGCAATGCCCCTGACCACTGCATAGTGTCATATGGGACATTATGGCACCAGTGGCTGGAGAGAGCCCCCAATTATTATTCATTTTTGCAGACCACAAGGACCTACAGTTCATCATGTTTCAGTTTACCATCTACTACAGACCGGGCTCCAAGAACACAAAGGCAGACTCTAGATCTTTGTCACTTACAACATCATGTCTCAAAATAACATATAGACCACTTCTCCAAATCTCTTCACTTCACACCCCTCGCTTGACTCCCATCCATCTATCTTTACTCATGTTTTCAGGAACTTTGGTTGCCTAGTGGACATTGTGGTTTGGAGGACATTGGCAGCCCAGTTTATGTCATGTGTATAGGGACGATTCATGGAGAAAATGTGGTTCCTACCAGCCTAGTTTTGCTGTACCACCCACAAGTCAACAGCCAAGTAGATTGATATAAAAAGAAGATTATTGTTTAATGACAACCAAGACCATGGCATGATTCATAGCATGGACAGAGAATACCTGCACTGAGATAAATGAGTTTCTAGCACTCTGATACCAAGCTTTCACAAAATCAATGTGTCCTCATTTATCAGTCCCCTTTGTTCCTATGGAAAGCCAACGCAGCCAACGCACCTGCAGTAGACAGCTGGTTTATGCAGAATTACCAGTTATGGGAAATGGCACACCAACATCTCGAACCAACTGCTCAATTAACAAAGAAATTGCTGATCAATGCTGAAGGAGACTCCAATATGAGTTCCTGGAGGTGAATGTCTACTAATGACATCCAAGTTATTTATTTTAATGTGATTTATAACAAAATGCTGCTAGATCCACAGACCAGTGATGTCATAAGCAATATTTTTCCCTTTATTTTCAAAACTCAAAAAATTGTTTAATCATCTCTGCACATTTTCTTGCCAAGTGCACAGTTACTTAATTTACCAGATATCTGTATTTAAGAGACATGGGAATGGGAATCACCTGCGTTTTTTTACATAGCAAGTACAGAAACTTAAAAGCATGGAATTAAATTAATAATAATTATCAGAATTATGACATAGACAATAACCTGATTACATCACCACCATGGTCGTATCCATCAAACACCTGTTGACTGTAATCTTTACTTAAAATGTAATGAATATGTTTAGTTTATGTAGCTGAAGGTTGAATTTAATGCCATTCTCCTTCTGAAGATTAATGTATTCTATAATGTTGTTATACATCAAACATCACTGTGATTTCATGTTCTCAATCATATCTTTGTGCTAATGTTCCACATGCCAGACTGAGACAGAGCTAAATCCTCAAATCTGTGAAAACACTTTCAGCCAAAATTATCCACAGCCTTGAATCACACCATTCTTTCTTCACACACTTCACACACACTTACACACTCTCAGTTAGCTTCCAGCCCTCCCTCTCCCTCAGAGGAACATCTCCAAAGTCACCAGCTGTTTGCCTTAAAATAAATACTCATATCTCCAAGGACAGAAAAAGGACAAAAAGCTTTCCAGGATGAAGTCCAGTCATAATCCCCAAAATCCTGGAAAAACACATTCAATATATCTGAACATGATCTGACCTGTGATCAGTTTTATTTTGATCCTTTGCTTTTAAGAACACATCCTGTCCCAGATGAATTCTGACACAAACAAATCACAGTGCAAATAAACACTGACCCAAACACACCATCCTCTCACAGGTAGTCAGAAAACTCAAACCTACCTAAATTTACTGACATCAACATAATATCTACAGTGAATAAACAGCTGATGTGTGAATTAGACTGTGGGGAAATACATCTGGCCCAAAACACCTGATCACAGTGTCCAGCTAAACACACACTAGTCTAAACACACACTGATCTAACACACACAAGTCTAAACACACTCATCTAAACACACAAGTCTAAAGACATACTTATCTAAACACATTGATCTAACATACACTAGTCTAAACACACACTGATCTAACACACACTAGTCTAAAGACATACTGATCTAAACACACACTGATTTAACAAACACTAGTCTAAACAGACAGTGATCTAAACACATTGATCTAACACACACTAGTCTAAACACACACTAGTCTAAACACACACTAGTTTACACACACACACTAGTTTACACACACACTAGTCTAAATAGACACTGATCTAAACACACACTAGTCTAAATACATACTGATCTAAACACATTGCTCTAAACACACACTAGTCTAAACACACACTAGTCTAAACACACTCTAGTCTAAACACACACTAGTCTAAAGATATACTGATCTAAACACATTGCTCTAAACACACACTAGTCTAAACACACACTAGTCTAAACACACACTAGTCTAAACACACACTAGTCTAAACACACACTAGTCTAAACACATTGCTCTAAACACACACTAGTCTAAACACACACTAGTCTAAATATATAGTGTCTCTTTAAAAGCTACATCGGTTTTCTTTTTTTGCTTAAAGGATCTTAATCAGACACATTGCTTATCTTGATGAATTCCTTTTTTTTAATTATGAATGAAATTAAAGTGAGCTGCAGCAGATAAGTACTATTATTTTATTAATTAACAAATACTTGTATTGAATGATTTTATGTGTGATTTAGTATCTTTTGGCTTAATTCACTTGTAAATCTGAGTTACTGTCAGAGCACCGTAAAATGATGATGTCATTTGAAGTTTGTTATTGATTAAATTTATCTAAAATTTACTTCTGACCTTTGTTGACCTAAAAATGATTGCAGGCTTAAAATGTATAAATTTAGTCGTAAAAACCATTTCTGTTTGTATAAGAAATAATACATATTTTTTACTACATGCACCTCTACTTCATTACTCACCTGATCGGTGGTGCTCGAGCCCTCGGCTTTGTCCCAAACGCAGATCTACAGGGTTGCTGTTGCATGCTAAACTCAGATCAGTCCTGCAGAAGGATGGAGATGGAGTTTGCACCACCTGGGGAATGTGCTTCTTCCTTTTATTTGGTAGCTTCTGCTTAGCCATGGCTAGTGAGTAATACATGCCAAAATTATTGACAATGACTGGAACAGGCATTGCTATTGTTAGCACACCTGCTAGTGCACACAGTGCCCCTACCAGCATTCCTGACCATGTCTGAGGGTACATGTCACCATACCCTAGAGTCGTCATGGTGACCACGGCCCACCAGAATCCAATGGGAATGTTTTTGAATTTGGTGTGATCACTGGCAGTCGGGTCATTGGGATTAGCACCGATCCGCTCTGCGTAGTAGATCATGGTGGCAAAGATAAGGACACCAAGGGCGAGGAAGATTATGAGGAGGAAGAATTCATTCACACTGGCACGGAGGGTGTGCCCGAGAACCCGCAGGCCAACAAAGTGACGAGTCAACTTGAAGATTCTCAGAATCCGTACAAAGCGGACCACTCGAAGGAACCCCAGGACGTCTTTTGCCGCTTTGGATGACAAACCACTCAGTCCAACTTCAAGATAAAATGGGAGGATTGCTACAAAGTCGATTATGTTCAGGACACTTTTGACGAATTCCAGTTTATCAGGACTAAATGTCACACGCACCAGGAACTCGAAGGTGAACCAGAGGACGCAGACACCCTCGACATATGTGAGTGCTGGATCTGTCTCAATCTCATACTGAGGCACCAAGTCATGCACACTCTCATTCCTTACAGCATCTGTCTTGTTGATGATGGTGTTGAAGGCTTCATGAGTCTCCAGGCAGAAGGTGGTGATGGAGACCATGATGAAGAACAAAGAGGCAAAAGCAACAAACTGAAAAGGAAAGAATAATTAGGGAAAAATAGCAGCTACAATAGTAAAGGTCAGAGGTCAATGAAACATGCTGATGTATATTTCTAATGTTGACATTAAAACTCCTCCTTCAACACAAGCCACACCTTTAGCCCCGCCCCCTCAGGACTGTACCCCACCCCATAACTACTTTTTATTATCTACCCACAAACAAGAACAGCACTTTTACCACTGAGTAAGATGTGGTACTGTCAGAATGAGAATCACAGCAGTGTTAAAATGATAATAAATCACTGGTAAAAGAGTGTAGTGTGTGTGAGATGAGTGTGAGAGCCAACAGCCATCTGAAAATTAGCATATCAAAGGCATAGTGCTAACATGGCACATGAGCCAATACAGCAAGGTCGTGGAGAGACGGTGTGTGTATTTGTGAGTCATACAGCAGTCATCAGACCACTCATCAGCTTAAAATGATTCACACACACACACACACACACACACACACACACACACACACTCCATATTCCATATATAGAAACTCTCCTCCAGTTAATGCCATAATTATCACTGCTTATCATCCTGACCAGAGCCTGACAGAATACACAAACACGCACACGCACAGGCACACACACACACACACACACACACACACACACACACACACACACACACACATACATACACACACACACACACACACACACACACACACACACACACACACACACACACACACACACACACACACACACACACAAAGAAAAAAAAACCTGGTAGCTGTTGTAGTGCTGAATTAGGATAAAGCTGCAATTCACAAACATTTTTCCGCTCATTCTCTCGCTCTCTCTCTCTCTCTCTCTCTCTCTCTCTCTCTCTCTCTGCCAGTCTGTATGTGCCTTCTTATCTTTTACCTGCCTTCTTATCCTTACCTTATCTTTACCTGTCTGTATCTCTCTCTCTCTCTCTCTCTCTCTCTCTCTCTCTCTCTCTCTCTCCCCCCCTCTCTCTGCCTGTCTGTCTGCCTGCTGTCTGTCTTCAGTCCACTGTAAGCTGTACATGTGTAAATAGACACTAATGATCGTGTCGCTTTAGATGTCTTCTGTGCACTCTACAGTTAGCAAGGCTAATTTGGTGCACACACACACACACACACACACACACACACACACACACACACACACACACACACACACACACACAAACACACAGACAAACAGACATACTTGAGGGTGTCTGATCTCGGCAGGGTGTTAGATCCAAGATGTCGTAACCTTGGTAACTGTGCATAAGGCTTCACAGAGGGCAGTGAGGCCATAATGATATCCTTATGCTGTTAGCATGCTAATTTAACCCATTAATTAAATGGCTAGAGCTCTTTTAATCAGGGTTACAGGGTTTATAGTCAGATGATCAAGTATCTGTTAACATGTAGATTTAAATGTAGCTGCAGAATGTGTAGACCTAAGTCTCCAAAGTGTAGACCTATCTCATTAGAGTGCTCTCGTCTCAGTACTCTTTATAAAACATCACATCTCAGTGTACTGACCTAACTGTACTGACAGAGTAAATATTACAGTCTCAGATTTAAGATGTTATGTTTTCACTATGACTATAGACTGTTAATTTCAGAGTACTAACTTTTCCCCTTGCAAAAAGTCAACCTTCGTCTTTTCCCGTCACGGGTCGCCACGGCGACCCATCTGTTTCCACCTAGCTCTATCCTCGGCATCCTCTACTCTCACACCATTTACCTTTATGTCCTCATTAAACACATCCACATATCTATTCTGAATTAGACCATGACCGTGTTTGTGTGAGCTAGCTTGTGAACTAGAGGTATGTCTACTGAAATTCTCCCTCTGCACAGAAATGACTGTCTTTACTACTCCAATACTCTATAGAACTGACTTTGGTCTGTCGATTTGTTCTTTTGAGACCAAACTTTTAAAATTTAAAAGTTTAGAAGTAAAGTATTTCATATCGAATTTCACTTTGATTATAAAATACTATTACTAACCTATAAAACACTTAATGGTCACACGCCACAGTATCTGTGTGATCTTTTAGTTTTTTATGACCCATCACACCTACATCGATCTAAAGGTGCAGGATATTTGGTAGTACCTCAAGTACAAAAGTCTCCAGCAGGGGGCAGAACTTTTTCTCACAGAGACCCACAGTTATAGAACAGACTTCTAATTAGTGTTCAGGACTCAGACACAGTGTCAGTGTTTAAGTCCAGGATAAAAACATCTGTTTAGTTTAGATGTTTATGAATAGTTTTTCTGAGGTAAAGGAGCAGATCTGGAGGGTTCATGGTTACAGAGTGTTTGGTGAACTGGGATGTCTGGATGTTGTCTCCTTACCACCATCACAAGTCACTCAGGTCTACAGACTGTGGAGCGGTGGGACATTTTACATCCCAGGAAGTCCTCATGTCTGTGTCACCTTCTGGCTCTGATGTCACAGTGAGTCTTAATGGAGTCCCTCTCTCTCTCTCTCTCTCTCTCTCTCTCTCTCTCTCTCTCTCTCTCTCTCTCTCTCTCTCTCTGTCAAGCTATACATGCCACCCTGAGCTTCCAGTGCTCTGAGATTCTAGTCTCAAAGCCTCTTCTTCCGGACCTTCTTCATCGATCCTGATGTTCTACCCCTGGTTGGAGTCTTGTTACCTGGTGGTCATCCTGCCAGGGATTGATCTGTATGGTCAGCCAGTGACTCATGGGATTGTTGTGAAGGGAGATGATGCCCAGAGACTGTCATGCCATCTTTGAACCATCTTTGTTGTGTTAGTCAGCAGTATGGTCTGGTCTTTATCAGCAATCATTTAAAGACTTCAGCAGGAAGTCATTAGTGTTGGATCTGTGGTGAGCTCAGAGGTTATGATGACCCATAAGTTCCTCAGGAGCTCTCGGCTGCACTGTTATAAACTGTCGTAGAAAGGACATTATTTACATTTACACTATTTACTGTAGAGTGTCACCCAGATGGGGATGAGGTTCACTTCTGAGTCTGGTTCCTCTCAAGGTTCCTTTTATCATCTCAGGGGGTTTTTACTTGCCACCATGTTAGACATAAATATTAACTTAATTTTAAACTTTAAATTTAATATTTTTTTATTTTCTATACTTCTGTAAAGCTGCTTTAATACGATGTGAACTCTTAAATACGCAATACAAATAAATTGTATTGTATTAAAGTAGAGTGATGTAAATAATTCTCTTCAATAATACAGAGAGAGAGAGAGAGAGAGAGAGAGAGAGAGAGAGAGAGAGAGAGAGAGGGAGAGGGAGAGAGAGAGAGATACACAGAGAAAGAGGGAGGGAGAGAGAGAGAGAGAGAGAGAGAGAGAGAGAGATACACAGAGAGAGAGAGAGAGAGAGAGACAGATGAGAGAGAGAGATAGAGATGAGAGAGAGAGAGAGAGAGATTACACAGAGAGAGAGGGAGAGAGATAGTGTAGATACAACAGTGATAGTAGAGAGAGCAGGAGTAGAGAGAGATGACAGATATATAGATACAGAGAAGATATACATGAGAGAGATACATCTAGACTCGAGACGAGGATGATCGATAGCTCTAAGAGATGAGAGAGCGCGTCGCGAGATCAGCGACACACCTTATGGTAGAGAGAGAAGAGATAGCGAGAGAGAGAGATGATATCGAGATCATACCATAGAGGGTGAGGATATATAGATATATAGAGAGATACACATCTCTCTTTCTCTCTCTCCGCTCTATCTCCTCTCTTCTACTCGCTCCGCTCTTTGCTCTAGACTACAGCTTTGTATATCTATGATATACAGCTAAACTACCACCTAGTATATCAGAGTATGGGTTTTTCTTTGTGGTTCCGCTATTCCCTCTGTACTTTTATTTTAAGTCGATATGGTCTGTTTTTATCTTTGAAGACATCGTGCTCTCTGACATACTTCTGTATACTGCTGTGTTTGTGTAACAAGTCAAGTGTGTGTCCAGTGCTGAGGCTGTGATTAGCATTAGCATGGGTGCCAACTGCAGAAAATACAGACCTTTGTCCTGAATCGGTTTTTAGTGTGTGTGTGTGTGTGTGTGTGTGTGTGTGTGTGTGTGTGTGTGTGTGTGTGTGTGTGTGTGTGTGTGTGTGTGTGTGTGTTTGAATTTATGCCTTAGTCAGGTGGTTCGTTTCACACTCCTAACAACAGAAGGTGTGGTACCTACACACACTCCTCTGGTGCAAACACAATGTAGGTCACTAAAGGTGTGTGTGTGTGTGTGTGTGTGTGTGTGTGTGTGTGTGTGTGTGTGTGTGTGTGTGTGTGTGTGTGTGTGTGTGAGTATGTGTTGGTGGTGTAGTTTGGTGCTGTCCCTAAAAGCATTCTCATGTTTTTTCTGCTAGATCATCTACGAGTGCTTAGAGCATTAGTCATAAGAGGAAGATGGATGCTAATGCAGGCAAGAGTTACAAATGATTTTAATAAATGAGGCATAAAAAACAGAAGTAAACACAGAAAAATATAAAAATGACAATTATAAACAATAGAATAGTAACAATACTATGAAACAATTACACTACACTAAACAACACTGATATCTAATAATATCCACAGTAATAATACCAAAATTGTCAAAATAAATACATAGAAAGCAGACGAGGCACAAGTGACACTAGTCTGTGTTTTTATAATGTTGCAAAGAAGATAGAGATTTAATCCAAACGATTAATCCTAAATAAAACAAGCAAGGGTCAAGCGATGAGCGAAGGACATAAGTAAGGGTCAAGTGATGAGCGAAGGACATAAGTAAGGGTCAAGCGATGAGCAAAGGACATAAGTAAGGGTCAAGCGATGAGCAAAGGACATAAGTAAGGGTCAAGCGATGAGCAAAGGACATAAGTAAGGGTCAAGGGATGAGCGAAGGACATAAGTAAGGGTCAAGCGATGAGCAAAGGACATAAGTAAGGGTCAAGCGATGAGCGAAGGACATAAGTAAGGGTCAAGTGATGAGCGAAGGACATAAGTAAGGGTCAAGCGATGAGCGAAGGACATAAGTAAGGGTCAAGCGATGAGCGAAGGACATAAGTAAGGCAGGCAGCACTACCAATTCCTGCAAGGAGACCTGGTGAGAGTGGTTTGTGTGGGAAAATGTGCGAAGAGAGAGCTAGCGTGGTAGCTCTTTCTCGTACATGATGCGTATATGTTGAAGGACTTTGTATGAGCCAGTGTAGTAGTGGAACCTGGTTCATAACTGGGTGTCTCTTTATGTCATCTCACTTTGCTGGTGAGAGAATGGGGTTGTCATTCAATGGGAATAGAAGCATCTGGTAACTCCAGATACATTTGAAAAGTGTGAGGTTCCTTGTGGAACGCATCATGGTTGTTTTGATCGTAGTCAGTCTGAGGGAAGAATCAAGCCCAGTTTTCTTGATTGCTACTGTAGCACAAACTTCACCTGGTTGGCCTTCTGCACTTGGCCATTACCCTATAGGTGGTTGCTGGATGTCAGACTCACAGACAATTACAGCCTTTTTAAAGACCTATGAAACGGAGGTCAAGTGGAGGTATTTGTTTAATTCTAAGATAGAGAAGAGCAGTTAAAACTATTATGGATATGTCTGACCATGGTCTGTAGAGTGTTAGTAGAAGGCTGAGCTTGCCTGCAGGCATTGTGCATTATAATTTGCCTTAAGCACAAACTGCTAACGAAAAGGTGAACCATTGAGTATGGCCAATTTTATTGCCTTGAAGCTGTTGCTAGCTTTTGTGAGTGCCAGACTGTACCATGGCCAGGGAGGAGTAAACCTTCCCTGTTGGGCATTACATGGGGATTCTTACTCCCTAAACTGCCTCAATCTCACACTCCATTATCTACATCAACAGGACTAAAGTAGAATGTGCCTCCAGCTTTAAGGTCCTGTGCATTCACACAATCTGTCTTGGCATCAGAGCACTTCGACTCTGGTAAGGAAGCCACAACAGTGTCTGTACTGTATATTATCGGGACCATATACTATACTGTATATTTCTTGCTTATTGTTGTACATACTGTACAGTGTACATAATGCACACATATTCCTAATTTGCACATATTATTCTTATACACACTACCTGCCATAAATTTAGTTATTGTTGTTCTTTTGCAAATTTTTAACAAACTGTTTTTTAATAGGGTGGTTAAGAAAGAAGCCTTTAATGAAACTGTGATAGAAATAGGTGAAACCAGAGAAATGCAGTTTCCTAAGTTCCTTAATGCTGGATACAGAGCTGTTATTTCTGTTAGGTTTGTTATGGATAAATAAATCAGGATGACATCTGTATTTTATGTCTTATTTCCCCAACATCAGGCACTAAAATTCTGCTGGTGATGAAGAAGGCCATATGACCTCATGAAGGACTCAGGTGGTGCTGAAGGTTGTCTTCCACTTGTGTCCCTGGGGGACAGGTGGTAGGTGTTCAGTTGATTAAGCTTTATAACAATTTTGGCCTCATGGAAGTGTTTTAGGGTGACCTGAACCACATGTAGGGAACAGCACTAGAAGTTGACTTGGTTTGATCCAAAATAGTCAATACATAGCTATAGAACACTCCCTTTTTTCTACAGAAAATATATGGTGTAAGCAGGTGAGGTCATGGGCTTAATGTACTCCTTACTGTAGGCTTTCTACTAATGTATTCCTCCATAGTCTGTGTTTCCATTGCAGATAAAGGGTAAAGACAGATACAAACAGATGTAGCCTGAGCCACAAGGCAAGGCAAGGCAAGGCAAGGCAAGTGTATTTATATAGCACATTTCATACACAATAAAAGAAAGTAAAATGATCATAAAACAATAATTTAAAAACTTTTTAAATGATTTAAAAAATGATTTAAAATAAAATTAAAACAAGTAAAAAGAGGAAAGGATTATACATAGTGCAATCAGACAAACTAACGTCTGTCTACAGAATCACACCAAGATTCTTGACTTGACTTTTAGTTGTTTGACCCCCAGAGTCAAGGTATGCATTCATCTTGAGAACTTCATTTTTGTTTCCAAATGTAATGACTTCAGTTTTCTGTTTATATAACTGAAGAGACTTCTGGCACATCCAACTGTTAAGTTCATCAATGCATTGGCAGAGGGAGTCAATGGGGCTGTAGTCCTGGGGCTGTAGTCATGGGGCTGTAGTCATGGGGCAGTATCATCAGCATAGCTGTGATATGCTATTTGTTTCTTTCTCATTGTTTGTCTCAGTGGGAGCAAATACATAAGAACTGAGCCTGTGGGACTCCACATGTCATGGATGTCCACTTAGACTTATGCTGTCCTATACTCACATAATAACCTCACGCTTCTAAGTATGACCTGAACCAATTTAGAACCATCCCAGAAAGCCTGACCCAGTTTCCCATAAGTCAGTAGAGCAGTCATGGGGCAAGTATAAAGCCCTTATTAAACACCTTAATACTGTGGGATGGTGGTTTCTGGGCTGTCAAGGAAGCTCTGGGGGTTGTTTATATGAATTTTAATTTATTAATTAATTTATTGATTGATTTATATGTATTCTTATTTTTATTCATCCTGTTTATATACGTCTGTAAAGCTGCTTTGAGACAATGTGAATTATTATAAGCATTCTACAAATCCTTTGATTGAAATGTAATTGTTGTTCTCCTGTGTTGTAGAGTCACAGAACCCAGTGTGTACAAATACCTAATGACTCATTAAATAACCGGTATTAATAATAAACAGAAGAAACTACAGATAATAAACAATTCAACAATCGTCACCACACACAGACACACAACTATCTTGTGTGTGTGTGTGTGTGTGTGTGTGTGTGTGTGTGTGTGTGTGTGTGTGTGTGTGTGTGTGTGTGTGTGTTTGTGTTTGTGAAGAAATTATAGGAGATGCAAACAAATACAGATGGAAGAACTGACACTGACTACAAATGACACTAACAAACACACACACACACACACACACACACACACACACACACACACACACACACACACACACACACACACACACACACACAATGTGATGGCTTTACTCTCTCTGTTTGTCTGCTCTGAGCTCCACACATGTATAAATAGAATATGAGACATTCTCAGAGCTGGTCTCAATAATTCAGTGTTACTTTCCCAGTCCGAAGAATAGAGAGAGAGAGAAAGAGAGATTTTCCTGATAAAGAGATGTCTAATAAATCCTAATGTTTTTTTTTTTTTTGCTGTTTATCAGATCATCATGATGTTTCTGGGAACTACTGAACACACACACACACACACACACACACACACACACACACACACACACAAACACACATATACAGGAATATGTTTACTGACCCTAGGCTGAGACCTTAACATCTGTTGCTATGGTGACAATGTTATGATTTAAAGCCTGATTATTGAGAGTATTTCTGAAGCTGTGACTCTTCCCACAGTACAAGCATCGAGCTAGCTAAGCTATGAGTTTATGGGAATTCACTCACAAACTCTATGTAACTGTTTTATGACTTGTTTAGGAAAATATCATTATAAACTATTTCTTATTTTTTTGTAAAACAAGTAGAACTGGTGAATGCTGTGAAAAGAAAATTCAGAAAAGTCCTAGAATTTCTCCTCATTAAGGAATAAATGAGCTGTGGGAAGAAGCTCCTCCTCATTCCCTCTGTATTTGCCTTTAAGGAGTAGAAGCTCTCAGGAGAGAGAAGGGTCCATTGTTGGGAATGCTGAGGTCCTCCAAATCTTCCTGGCCTTGGTGTGAATGGTATGTTCTACTGATGGCACCACCCCCTGGAGAGCCGTGCTCTCATGCCTCTTTTCCACCAAAAAGAACCGGGTGCTCGTTCAGAGCTAGCGCTGGTGCTGGTTCAAAGTTGGTTCCACTGGTGATCCTTCTAAGAGCCGGTTTGCCTTTCCACCGGTTAGAGAGCATCACAGAGCCGAGTGTGACATCACCGTATACGTGTCACGTGTCACAGCAACGTTAGCGCAGCAGCGAGAAACACAAACACAACAACAACAATGGCGGATATAACTTTAATGTTAATGCTCATGGCTTTGTGAACCTACATTAACATCCAAACGCGGCGAATAAAACGTGTACGTGCGGCTCCGTGTAATCTGTATAAACGGAGGTTGTGATCGATAAAGTACGTAACGTTATTTTATCATTAACAGAGGAAAAAATTTAGCCTTCGCATGTAGCTACCTACTATCATGTGTGCTGATAATGTATCATATTGCAGTAAAGTAAAAGTGTATTAAACATTAGTATACTTAAGGTACATTATCAAATGCGCGAAATCCGCCCACAGCCCCGCCCACAGCCCCGCCCACAAGCGGTTCTTAAGTCTAGACCAGCAACGTTTTGGTGCTACTTAAGAACCACTTTTCCTGGTTCGGAGACGGTGCTTTGGCGGTCGAAACAGAAAGAACTGGTTCTAAATTAGGCTCCGAACCTGCACTCAAACTGCCTCGGTGGAAAAGGGGCAAACATGGTGCAAGTGTAGAAGATCCCTTTACTCTTCTCCAGGTAGGCCGTCTCATTGTAAGAGATGAGGCTTACCATAACTGCCTGAGGAGGAAGTGGTCACACAGTCATACAGTGAATAAAGCAGGGGTTCAGAACGTGGGCTCTGGTGCTGAGGGTGAGGGAGTGAGAGACCTGTCCTGGTGATGTCCAGGTGGTTCAGAGCTGCAAGAGTGAAGGACACGATGGTATCTTCTGTACATCAATAGGGACAGTATATGAATTTTAGTGTATCCAGAGTGTCAGGTAGTGAACAGGCGAGAAGTCTCATCACAAGTGAGGTCACGGTTAAAGTCACTTAGGCAGGCAGGCTGAGGTCTTCAGGACAAGTTCGGTTCAGACCTCGGTTCCATCCACCCACAACGTTTGTATGGGAAATATTCTGATGATGGTTTTGTGGACTATCCTGGTCCTGATTTTGCATTCTTGTCCATTTGAATTTAACATTTATATTTATACAATTATATTATTGACAAAACTTGCGTGAAAAGTAGAATCTCTGAAACATTTACATGAGTTTGAGTCTCTTAGTATTTGGTTCATCCTATTTTTGCTTGATGGTGTGAACTCAAGCTGCAGGAAGTCCACAATAACTTACGATCCATTTTGATCAAATCCATCAGAATTTTATCCGATCACAGGCTTCAAGAGAAGAGATCAGACATGACTAAAATGTGACTTTTGTACAAAGTAATAACATTTAAATGAAAAATATCTTCCAGTTTTTTACTGCCTCGAACCTTTTGACCTGAACATCAGTAAAACATCTTGCACCAAAAGATTCATCTGAAAGGGACAACAGATGATGGAGGAAAAGGGATTTTAACTGTAAAAAAAAAAAGGTTTCTTCCTCATATCATCTCAGGGAGATTTTCCTTGCTGCCATTGCCTCCGACTTGCTTATTAGGGATAGGGATATAGATATATAGAATTTTAAATTTAAATTAATATTTTTAAATTAATTTTAAACTTTAATTACATGTATTAATTTAGATTTTTTTTTAGATATTTTTCCTTCTTATTTTTCTTCTTGTTGATATATTGCACAGTTTTAACATTGCACACGTGTTTAAATACTTTGTTATTGTTATTATTGCAGTTAAACAGTAATAACAGTGTGTATTATGGTGACTGGTTGGTTCACTGGTTTGATTGTAAAGTCTAATAGCAGCAGGGATAAATGACCGTCTGTGTCGCTACTTCAGACACTTAGGATGTAACAGTCTGTCACTGAAGGAGCTGCTCAGGACTGACACCGTACATACAGGGCGTGAGAGTCGGCCGTCCTCCTTTCTCCCACCTCCTGTACAGTGTCCAGAGGAATCCCCAGGACTGAGCTGACCTTCCTGATCAGCTTGTCCAGTCTCTTCCTCTCTGCACCAGCAGACCACACCATAGAATATGGCTGAGGTCACCACAGACTGGTCTAAACCTTCTCAACCAATTACAATTTGTCCATCTCTCTTTTTGTTTGTTCAGAATGATGAACACTGGAAATATCATTAGACAAAAAATGACCCGGTGTTACAAAACTGTTTACGCACACAGAGACAAAACACTGCCCCCCTCTCCCCCCCCCCTCTCTCTGTCTGTCTCTTGCTCTCTCCCCCCCCCTCTCTCTCTCTCTCTCTGTCTGTCTGTCTGTCTGTCTGTCTCTCTCTCTCTCTCTCTCTCTCTCTCTCTCTCTCTCTCTCTCTCTCTCTCTCTCTCTCTCTCCCCTTGTGCTGCTATTAATAATCCTGCACAGAGGAGAAAAGATGGAGAAGTCTCATCATCCAGAGCCACTTAGCCAAATTACCCACAATCCCTCCCTAAAATATCAGCATACATGATTCATTAGGTTCCAATCTTACACACACACACACACACACACACACACACACACACACACACACACACACACACACACACACACACACACACAGTTTTATTCAAATTAGTACATGTGATTTAGAGTTTCTCTATAGCAGACAGAGAGAGAACAACTCAAGGTTAGAGAAGGAGGAGATCATCTTACTTCTCAAATCCATTCTTCACCTGTCTGCCTGTCTGTCTGTTTATCTGTCTATCTGTCTGTCTGTCTATCTGTCTGTCTATGTCTGTCTATCTGTCTGTCTATCTGTCTGTCTATCTGTCTGTCTGTCTGTCTGTCTATCTGTCTGTCTGTCTATCTGTCTGTCTGTCTATGTCTGTCTATCTGTCTGTCTATCTGTCTGTCTATCTGTCTGTCTATCTGTCTGTCTGTCTGTCTGTCTATCTGTCTGTCTGTCTATCTGTCTGTCTGTCTATCTGTCTGTCTGTCTATCTGTCTGTCTATGTCTGTCTATCTGTCTGTCTATCTGTCTGTCTATCTGCCTGTCTGTCTGCCTGTCTATCTGTCTTTCTATCTGCCTGTCTATCTGTCTGCCTGTCTATCTGTCTTTCTATCTGCCTGTCTGTCTGTCTATCTGTCTGCCTGTCTATCTGCCTGTCTATCTGCCTGTCTACCTGTATGTCTGCTCTAGCAGGTTTCTCAGCTGATATTATTCAGTGAAATCAACATTTTGCTAATTTTCTCTGCACTGATTTTGTAATAACGAAAACAGGGTCAAGTGCTGAAGATATTTCATTCATTATCTTCATGTCTATGACAAACCTGTTAACACTGAGGAACATTACCACTGGAGAACATTACTACAGAGGAACATTACCACTGGAGAACATTACTACAGAGGAACATTACTGCTGGAGAACATTACCACTGGAGAACATTACTACAGAGGAACATTACTGCTGAAGAACATTACTACAGGGGAACATTACTGCTGGAGAACATTACCACTGGAGAACATTACTACAGAGGAACATTACTGCTGGAGAACATTACTACAGAGGAACATTACTGCTGGAGAACATTACCACTGGAGAACATTACTACAGAGGAACATTACTGTGGAGAACATTACCACTGGAGAACATTACTACAGAGGAACATTACTGCTGGAGAACATTACTACAGAGGAACATTACTGTGGAGAACATTACCACTGGAGAACATTACTACAGAGGAACATTACTGTGGAGAACATTACCACTGGAGAACATTACTACAGAGGAACATTACTGCTGGAGAACATTACCACTGGAGAACATTACTACAGAGGAACATTACTGTGGAGAACATTACTACAGAGGAACATTACCACTGGAGAACATTACTACAGAGGAACATTACTGTGGAGAACATTACTACAGAGGAACATTACTGTGGAGAACATTACCACTGGAGAACATTACTACAGAGGAACATTACTGTGGAGAACATTACTACAGAGGAACATTACTGTGGAGAACATTACCACTGGAGAACATTACTACAGAGGAACATTACTGTGGAGAACATTACCACTGGAGAACATTACTACAGAGGAACATTACTGTGGAGAACATTACCACTGGAGAACATTACTACAGAGGAACATTACTGCTGGAGAACATTACTACGGAGGAACATTACTGTGGAGAACATTACTACGGAGGAACATTACAACTGGAGAACATTACTACAGAGGAACATTACCACTGGAGAACATTACTACAGAGGAACATTACCGCTGGAGAACATTACTACAGAGGAACATTACTGTGGAGAACATTACTACAGAGGAACATTACTGTGGAGAACATTACCACTGGAGAACATTACTACAGAGGAACATTACTGTGGAGAACATTACCACTGGAGAACATTACCACTGGAGAACATTACTACAGAGGAACATTACCACTGGAGAACATTACAACTGGAGAACATTACTACAGAGGAACATTACCACTGGAGAACATTACTACGGAGGAACATTACCACTGGAGAACATTACTACAGAGGAACATTACCACTGGAGAACATTACTACAGAGGAACATTACCACTGGAGAACATTACAACTGGAGAACATTACTACAGAGGAACATTACCACTGGAGAACATTACTACGGAGGAACATTACCACTGGAGAACATTACTACGGAGGAACATTACCACTGGAGAACATTACTACAGAGGAACATTACTGCTGGAGAACATTACTACAGAGGAACATTACTGTGGAGAACATTACTACAGAGGAACATTACTGCTGGAGAACATTACTACAGAGGAACATTACTGCTGGAGAACATTACTGCTGGAGAACATTACCACTGGAGAACAGTATGATGATGTAACATCATTTCAGCATCAGACACTTTGACACTGTTTCCTAAACCTTTTTGGATTTTCCAATTTATAAAAAAAAAATGAATTACTTCTATTTATGAATTAAAAGGTAATCACTCCGTCTCTTTTTTATTCATTATTTACTCAGTAAATAAGTAAACATTCAGACATAGAACAATATTCTACACAATTCTACACAATTGTACAATATTCTACACAATTCTACATAATTGTACAATATTCTACACAATTCTACACAATTCTACATAATTGTACAATATTCTACACAATTCTACACAATTCTACATAATTGTACAATATTCTACACAATTCTACACAATTCTACACAATTCTACACAATTCTACACAATTGTACAATATTCTACATAATTGTACAATATTCTACACAATTCTACACAATTCTACACAATTGTACACAATTGTACACAATTGTACAATATTCTACACAATTCTACACAATTCTACACAATTGCTTTAAATAATTCTGGACCTTTAATGACTTCACCAAAGTGACCCTGTGGGACTGAGGAACTGGTTTAGATTCTGGGTGTAATCAATGCTACAGTAAGTTATTTGCATGTATGCAGTGAAACAGACAAATATTTAGTTCAGTACACAGATGTCTAAAGTCTGGACGTCTTCTGTCTTTTCTTTACTTTGTTGTCAGTAAGAAAGATGGAACTCTGTCATTATTTATCGTCTATTATGTTTTTTACAATAATAGAACAGCTGAGTATTTATACTCTGGACTTTGGTGCTTTCTGCTTTGTACCATGAAGATATGTTCAAACTACATCAGAGAAATCAAAAATAAACCCATTACACCCGTCTGGCACAGGGGTTACATCTCATAATTACATTAACTAAATTAAATGTAATTAAATTTATTATAATTGTGTGTATATAAAGTGTGTTTGTCTGTACTAAAGTTGCTGATTGTTTGATGAGACAAAGCTATTGTTTATAAGTGAAGAAATCGGTTAACACAGACGCAAAGGTTGCTGGTGAAAGACGAGGCTTCTGCACTAAAAATGGAAGGATTCAGCAACAGAGAGACAGAGAGAGAGAGAGAGAGAGAGAGAGAGAGAGAGAGAGAGAGAGAGAGAGAGAGAGAGGACGATTTTGTGATGTTTGTGTTTAGAGTTACAGGACAGATGAGACAGAGACGGTGTGACCTTCAGTCGTTTTGCAATTCGAGAGAATTAATGAGGAATAAAGTGTGAGATAGAGACAGATAGAGAAGAGAGAGACTGAGACAGTTACTTTGAGAGAATGAAAGATAAAAAGACAATCAGAGAGAGAGAGCGAGAGCGAGAGAGAGAGAGAGAGAGAGAGAGAGAGAGAGAGAGAGAGAAAGAGTGATGAATAAACAGTGAGGCAAGCAATTAGATTTAGAAGGACAGAATGAGAGGGACAAAGAGCGTGAGACTGAAAGACACAGACAGACAGACAGACAGACAGACAGACAGACAGACAGACAGACAGACAGAGGGAGAGATAGCATGATATAGACAGTTAGTTAGACAGATAGACAGAAAGATAATTCATGTGAGAGACCAAAATAATGAGAGAAAGACACTGAGACCTACAACGAAATCAATCGTAGCTCTGAATGAAAAGGCAGTGATGAGAAATACAGTTGCCATGGTAACAGTCTGAGTGCAGCATCCTTAGACGTGTGTGTGTGTTTATAAGCTAAGCGTGCCGCCACTTTAGAGGTTAAAACATATTCTCTCTCTCTCTCTCTCTCTCTCTCTCTCTCTCTCTCTCTCTCTCTCTCTCTCTCTCTCTCTGTTAGCTGAGTAGTGTGATGAATCCATCTGTAAGATGAATAAAACAATTTGAATATATGACATATATAATGATTTTTGTTTATGACATAGCAGTGCTTTCTGTGTAAATTGTGCTAGTATGAGTTTCTTACTAAATAAGATAACAATTACATTTACAAATAAAATAATCACTGGATTGTTTTGAAGAAAAAAAAGCCTAAGTAATATTTCTGAGGGTTTTTTTTTTTTTTTTTTTTTACAGATTTTTCAGTTACTGTGTATGGAGACAGTATTGAGACTAAATCTGCTCTTAGCATCACTTTCTGATCTTAGCATCTGTTTGCTAACTTTTCTAACAGGTTTATAAACTGTGTTTGAGATACAGAAGTGTTTAATATTCAGTGAACATAAAGTGAACTTTATGATATGAGACATTTTCACCTGTTACGTACACTGAGTTTAGAAACACAGGGAGTTAGTAAAAGAAATCAAGGTTGAGAAAGACAGAGAGAGAGAGAGAGAGAGAGAGAGAGAGAGAGAGAGAGAGAGAGAGAGAGAGAGAGAGAGAATTATTAAATTTATGGAGAGTGAAAAGTAAGACTGTGCAAGTTAGAGTAAGATACAGTATAGAAAGTGTAAAAGACAGGGATAGAGAGAGTCAGAGAGAGAAGAAGGGGGACAGATGCCTATAGGTGATGGACTATCTAAGCATGGACTGGTGGTGTCTCTGGTTCTTGTCTTACCCGAGCTG
Source organism: Tachysurus fulvidraco (assembly GCF_022655615.1). NCBI lineage: Eukaryota > Metazoa > Chordata > Actinopteri > Siluriformes > Bagridae > Tachysurus > Tachysurus fulvidraco. The sequence continues at coordinate 22,744,270 of NC_062536.1, forward strand.
CCCGAGATGAGTACGGGTCCTCAAACAGGTTCCAGATGACAGGTTGCCACCTCCTCCAGCGACTCAAACTTGTCCCCCTGGTGTGCTCTGCCTCTCCAACCCTTATTCTCTTCCCCACCTCATGTTTGTCCTGCTCTTTATCATTCTCCTCATCCTCGTCGGTCCCCATCCCGCTGCCCATCACGTTCATGTCGAAGACGTCCAGTGCCTCCTCGGCATCTCTGTGTTGGCGGTAGGTCATCCAGCAACACGGCTCCACGTCCGTCTCGTCAATGCCCCAGAAGGCAAGTTCCTCCTCAAACAGTGGCCCACACACATCAGCAGGGCAGTGCAGCTTCCCCGTGCGATAGTAATTCAGCACGTATGCAAACACACCTGGGTGACGGTCAAAAAAGTACTCATTACCAATGCGCACCTGTAGATCCTGCCCATGATGATGATAATGATGATGATGATCCAGCAGTGTAGATTCTGCTTCTGATTCAGAACCAGATCCACAGAGGGAGGAGGACGGAATTGAGGCGAGCAGGGCTAGGCGTGTTCCCGGCAGCGTCCGGAGCGTGGTACGGTACGTCTCGTGCCTCGTGCCACCGACGTTGAGGATTATCCTCTCGTAGTTTTCCTCAAGTTTACCCATCCTCGCCTCTGCAGGTGACACATGCCCATGACTCGTCACTCCACTCTCACCGTGTGAAAGCTTCGTCTGTCTGAAGGCGCTCGTTCTTCCTCCTTTCCTTCCCGCAACATTGAGTGAACGGAGTTAAAACAAATTACAGAACAAATACCTGACTCTCCTCAAAGAAACTGTCTGTATGCAGGGTCTCAATCCAGTCTCATCCACAGAATCTGCACTAAACCCACTTCAGTTCTTCGTTTATCTTCTTTTCATCCTCACCGATCCTGGACAAGGGGAGCTTTAATTACAAACAAAAGTGAAAGCAGACACATGCTCTTAATTCATGTCTGTCTTCAGAGTGTGAGCTCACAGTCTGATGTGATCCGATCAACAGCAGCCTCAGAGAGCAGAGGGGTGGGGAATGTTTTTCTTCTCTCTTTTCTTCTCCCACTCTCTCTCTCTCTCTCTCTCTCTCTCTCTCTCTCTCTCTCTCTCTCTCTCTCTGTGTCTCTCTTTCTCTCTCTCTTACTCCAGCACAGTGAGAGGTGATCGCTGAGACACACACAGCACGCTTGTTGCCTCTGTGAGCTCTGTGCACAGAACAGATGAGGGTTAGAGAGAGAAACAGCACAGAGTTCCTTGTGCTTTTTCACCAACATGCACACACACATATGCTGTTGAGAAAAATCTCAGAGGAGGAGTATGTGTGGCATAAAATAAAACATAACATAATTAATGTACATTAATTTACATAAATAACTAAGTTTAACAAATATTATAACTTATAACTAATAAGTCCTTAGCCCTGTCTTTGTTTATGTAGCTCCCTGATCCTGGAGAAACGTTGTCTCATTTTACTGTGTACTGCAACAGCTATATATGGTTGAAATGACAATAAAAGCTTCTTGACTTGACTTGACTTGACTATTAGCCTCAAACCTTTAGGTGTAGTGGACAAAATAATAAAGCAACAATATTAATAATAATCACTTAGAGAAATGGGGATGGGTATAAAAGAAGTTTTATTGAAAGAAAAGGGCCTAGTCAATGTGAGTGTAAGAACAGCCAGGAATAGGAGAAGTAGGATTAAGGGAAATAACAGTGTATCAGAGTGAAGAGATCCAGGCACAAGAATCTCAACTTTAAGGCCAGAGGGAGAAAAGAAGAAAAGAATGGGGAGTGGTTACTGGGAACTGGGAGAAACAGCAACAGCGGGGTCGTTGGCGAGAGGGCGCATGGTAGCGTGATGGCGTTTGTTTGTTTGTTTGTTTGTATAATTCGCTAAAGTTATCCGAGTTCCCCTTTTTATACCTGATCATAGTTTTTAATTGCATATTTGCATTTTATGTGCATGATCAGCTCTGTAGTGATCGCTCTTTTCCCTGTCAGGTCACAATGTAATGGTCTGTTGTATGTACACTGATGGTGGTGCTGTGGGAAATTTTCCATCTGGCGGAGGCTTGGTGCGGCACTTTTCAGTCTCGGATTTTATATAGCCGGGACTATTTGTTGATGTTCGATCAACCAGCGAACTCTAGGCCACCTCCAGATTTAAATTTCCTGGATATTAAATGGCAGTATGGAAAGAATGGGAGCTCTACAAAAGCACCTTGATGGAGATCAAAACAAGCACGCTGACATGCAGTCTCTCCGAAACAAGTCTGACAAAGTGCAAGTCCATGTCCGATATCAACATGAATTTAAAGAAGCATGTATCCTGGCCCTGACAAAAACATGGCTGGGAAAAGCAGACTTGGACGCTGGCATTACATTGGATGGTTTTGGTGCTCCTTTTCATATGGATCGGGTTGCAGCGACCACTGGCTAGTCGTGAGGGGGCGGGATGTGCCTGTACATAAATGAGCGCTGGTGCAGAACAAGATTAGATAACGAACTACTCTCAGATTCCTTGTGCCCCTTCTATCTACAGTACCCAGGGAATTCCCACAGATCTGGTGTTTACAACCATCCCCAGGCTGATGAAAGCACTGCCCTAGAACTAATCTATAATACTGTTCAGAAACTACAGGTAGTGTCCTCCGATGCTCCAAATCTAATTTTAGGTGACTTTTCATTCTTCATTATACAAAATCTTAAAATATTTTTATAAATATGTGTCCTGCCCAATTAGAAAAGAGAAGATTCTTCATCCATTAAATGTGCCTATAAATCTTCCCCACCCCCCCTGCACAAAGTGTTGTGAACACCTTTAAAATATTGCAAAGCCAAAATAAGTCCTTGCCCAGACAATAATTGCAGCTGTGTTATTTCTTTGTGTGTGGAACAGCTATGCCCTATTTCTTATATTTTTAATCAATCTATGTGTCAACAGAAGATCCCTGAATTATGGAAACAGTCAATTGTAGTTTCTGTCACAAAGAATAGCCACCCTAAGTCTTTAACTGATTACAGACCAATAGCCCTTGTGATGAAGTGTTTTGAAAAGCTTATCAAAAGAAAACTGTCATCTAGGACGAATTGCCTCCTTGACCCACTACAATTTGCATATAGACTAAACAGAGGGGTCCAGGATGCAACTGTAACAGTACTCAACCTCATTCTTAATCATCTTGAGGGCAATAGAAATCATGCCAGATTACTGTTTGTGGATTTCTTGTCAGTGATTAACACCATTCAGCTCCACTTGCTGGTTGAGAAGCTCTTACATCAGTTCAAACTGGAGGCCAACCTTGTGGGTTGGATATTAGATTTCCTCACAAATAGATCCCATGGTTTCAGGCGGCTGAGGCCTTACTGCAAACCGTTCTGTGGTCCTGGAGGAGCTGCTGGTAGCCCACTTTTAGCCCATGGAGTCAGCCTCTTAGGAGTTTCTGACCATGAAGATGGCTCTGCTCTTAACCTTGGGCTCTCTCAAAAGAGTGGGAGATTTGCAGTCCCTCTTGATTGACCCCACCTGCATAGAACTTGCCCCGGTATGTCCAAGGCTATGGTGGGTTGTCCGATCATCCTGCAGGCCTATTGTCCCCCACCCCATGAGTCGGCAGAACAGGAGAGGCTGCATTTGCTTTGACCAGTAAGGGCCTTGAGGACTTGAGCTTGTGGCGTAACCCCTATTCCCTTTTTGTCGGTATTGTATCACCTCATCCAGTGCCTTTGCCAGAAGTGTTCCCCTTGTGTATATTTGTGCTGAGGCAGGTTGGTCCTCTCTGCACACCTTTATCAGATTCCATAACCTAGACTTCGACACCACTTCAATGTCCCAGGTCCTGCAGGGCTATAGATGTTCTGTTCCCAGTCTGCTCATGCTCTCTCATGGCCTCTGGCACAGTCATCGACTGGTGATTGGCAGAATGGGTATTGGCCTTCCCATAGCATCAGCCCTGAAAAGGGAACCTCGAAGGGGAACTACACCAGGCTATGCATGTAGCCCAGTTCCCTGAGAAGGGAACGAGACACTGGGTTGTTGATCATGCCCACAGACACACGGACACACAAACACAAGGACACATTTTTAAAGGTTTAATATTGTTGTATAATAAAATTATTTGTTATAAAGTCTGTGCTTTTTTCTGCTAATATAACATTAAATATAGATTCAATTATTAGATTCTCTTTTTTCCTCTAGATCTATTATTGCATAACTGAGACAACTTTCATCAGATGACATTTCATATCATATATTTATATAGACCTAACTCATAACATCACAGTCATGTTGATTATATTTTATCCTGCATCAGTTCACTGTGTGGTGGTCACTTCCTGTGTCATCACTTCCTGTGCTTGAATTGTTTGCCACAAGTTTTCGTGCTTATCTTGGAGTTTAAATTAAACTGTTTATTATTTTCTCTTTTTAGTTTATATTTTACTTTGTTGCCTTAGTATTTTTATTTTTTTATCACAGTAATAATTTTCATTTTCATTTTATTCCTTTTCTTCTGGAGACACTTGTTCGTGCCGTGTTTTCAAACACCTAGAGGAGGATACACTCTTCGGATCTTTTTTTATATTTTCCGATCTGATCCAAGTCAAAGTACGTAATCATTCAGTATGGCAGACCTTCAGCTTGTCCAGTGGGTGAGCCGCAGCATGTTTAGTAATTCTTCCTCCGTCATTAGCGTTAATTTTACTTGGAGATGTAGATGTGTGGATATGTAGCTTACAGCAGGTTCAGGTACAGCATGTTCGCTGAACTGCTGAAGGTCCAGGTGGTACTCCGAAAACAATGTGGGCTTCATAGATAATTGGAGCACTTTTGAGGGCAAGGTTGGCCTGTTAGGACGGAATGGTGTCCATCCCACATGGGAAGGTGCTGCTCTTATTTCTTGCAGCATAGCACAAAGTTTAATTACAGGTCTAGTTAATCTGTGACAATCCGGAGTCAGGGCCAGGGAGCAGACAAGCAGGCTAATCCAACCGTCTGCTAGCTGCAGTGAGTCGTCACCCAGGGTTCACAATATAGAGACTGTGTCTGTTTCCCGAGCTAAACAAAAAACTATAAACTCTCAGAAAATTTGCTTTATTTACATTATTAGCATAAAATAAGATCATAGTGAATGTACAGCACCTATGAGCTGAAGCTAGGACTGTTAAATATAAAGCTTTTATGGATAATGAAATGATTACTGATCAGACGTTTAGTGTTGTGTTTAACAGAAACATGGGTCAAACCAAACGAGTTTGTGGCAAGCTTGTCCACCTGGTTATAGTTATATACATCAGCTGCACCTAACAGGCAGGGGAGGAGGCAGGGGAGGAGGTGTCGTAGTTATTCATGATGATAAGTTTGATGTCAAGCAAGAATCTAGATATGTTTAAATCATTTGAAGTTCTTCATACTAACATATGTAGCCACAAAATATACAGTAATTCTACTGAGTCAGTTCCTCTAATTGTAATTTACAGACCTCCTGGACCGTATTCTGAACTCCTCTGTGAATTTGCAGATTTCATTTCAAACCTAGTTGTTTCTTTAGACAAAGCAGTAATTGTTGGAGACTTTAATACTCATTTTGATAAGTTAGAAGATCCTCTGAGAACAGCAGTTTTATCCAGCTTAGATTCAGTAGGAGTTAACCAGAATGTAATAGGACCCACTCATAACGGAGGTCACACTCATAATGCAGGTCACATTCTTGATCTTGTTCTAACCCTCAGATTAAATATAGAAATATAGTCACAGTGTCTCAAACAGAAGCTATTTCTAACCATATCTTGTTTCATTTAAATTGCACTTCGGACACCCTAGATATTCTAGCTCTACTTAAAAGGAAAGAAATTAGAGAGAAAAAAAACTCACACCCTGGTGCAATGACAACACACAAACTTTAAAATAATCTGCTACAAACGTAAATGGTATCAAACTAAATTATCAGTATTTTGACTAGCATGGAAGAAAAGCCTTCATAGCTACAAAAATTCTCTTAGTGCTGCCAGATCAGTGTATTTCTCTAACCATATCGAAGAAAACAAATTATATAAAAATACATTTTTATTTAATACTTTAGCAAAATTAACTATGAATAAAAACACTGTTGAAAAGTGCACACCAGCTATTTGTAGCCGTAACGGCTTCATGTATTATTTCAATGGAAATCTTGATAACATCAGGCATAAAATTCAGACCATAAAACCAAACAAATAGATAGATAATGCCGTAGAATAATAATTCTGTTTTTGATCAGTATTTAGAGACTGACTTATTTTCAATGATTTCTTCTTCAAAATGATCGACCTGCATACTGGATCCCTGACCCACATGTTTGTTTAAACAGATACTACTGGTAGCTTTACAACACATTCTAAAGCTAATAAATTCTTCCCTTAGCACTGGATGTGCTGATTTTTTTAAGTTAGCAGTTATCAAACATTTGATTTAAAAAAAACCTGACCTCAACCCAAGCCAGATGTCCAACTATAGACCAATATCAAACCTCCCCTTTAACTCCAAGATCCTAGAGAAGGTTGTAGCTCAGCAGTTATGTTCAGACCCACATAAGAATAATATACATGTAATGTATCAGTCAGGATTTCCGCCTCATAATATCACAGAGACAGCACTGGTTAAAGTGGTAAATGTCCTGTTACTGGTCTCTGATCAGGTTTGTGTCTCTTTGCTAGTTTTATTTGATCTTAGTGCAGCTTTTGGTACCATTGACCATGTTATTTTACTTCATATGCTAGAAGATGTTGGTGTTAAAGCGACAGCTCTCCTGGATCAGGTCTTATTTGACAGATTGATATCAGTTCGTAAACTTAAATGGTGATCACTCTAAACAAACTAAGGTAATGTTCGGTGTTCTGCAAGGTCCCTAAAACCCATTTTAAAACTCGGGGGGACCTTTCTTTTCAGTCTGTGGCCCCCAGATTGTGGAACACGTTGCCCCTGTCTCTGCGTGTGGCTGATTCTGCTGATTCCTTTAAAAAGCAACTGAAGCCACTCTTATTTAGACAAGCTTTTAGCTGATTGGGCTTTTATGGATTCATCCCTGTTGTAGTGTGTTTTTATTGTTTTATAATTTTAGTTTCATCATCTCTATAAATTTCTCTTTTTACTTTGTAAGATTGTTTTATTGTACTTTTAAGTTTTATTGTTATATTTTGTAAAGCACTTTGTGATTTTATCTGTGAAAGGTGCTATATAAATATATATATACTGTATACTGTATGCTACCCCTTGAAGCAATTATTCATAAACATGGTATTAACTTCCACAGTTACACTGATGACACACAGCTGTATGTATCAGCTCAGTCAGATGTGAGACACCACATTAATAAGACTGAAGATTGTGTGAAGGACATCAGACAGTGGACACTTACTAACTTCCTCCTGTTTAACTCTGACACACAGAAGATCTTGTACCAGGACCACAGACAGGCAGAAGTTCTTGTACCAGGACCACAGACAGTCAGAAGTAAGTTTTCTGATTACAGAGTAACTCTGGATGGTCTTTCTATTACATCATGTGCAGCAGTAAAAGACCTCGGTGTGATTATTGATACCGGTCTCTCATCTGAAGCTCACATAAATAACACCACAATGTTAGCCTTCTTTATCTCAGTAATATTACTAAGATAAGAAATATGACGTCATGACATGATGCAGAAACACTAGGTCATGTGTTTGTTACCTCTAGGTTGGATTATTGTAATACTTTACAGCCTGGATGTTCAGTAGGAGCAGAAACAAGCTCCAGTTAGTCCAGAACACAGCAGCTAGAGTCCTAACTAGAACCAGAAGATATGAACACATCATCCCTAACTTATACTCAATGCATTGGCTTCCAGTCAAGTTTCCAGTCAAGTTGTCTGTCACGCCTTCTGGTCACCTGATCACAGTCATACCTAACAATTGTTCTCTCTCTCTGTCAAGCTATATATGACACTCCGGAGGTCCCAGTGTTCAGAGTTCTTAGCCGGATCGTCTCTTCTCTTGGAGCTACTTCATCAGTCCTGATGTTCTACCCCTGGTTGGAGTCTCATCACCCGGTGGTCACCCTGCCAGGGATTGATCTTCATGGTCATCAGTGTCTCATGGGATTGTTGTGTATGAAGCCACCCAGAGACTGTCATGTCTTCTTCTGTACCAATGTTGTGTCAGTCAGCTGTATGTTCTGGTCTTTATCAGTAATCAGGTCTGAGCTGAACTCAGAGTTTATGATGACCCATTAGTTCCTCAGGAGCTCTCGGCTGCACTGTTATAAACTGTTGTAGAAAGGACATTATTTACATTTACACTATTTACTGTAGAGTGTCACCCAGATGGGGATGAGGTTCACTTCTGAGTCTGGTTCCTCTCAAGGTTTCTTCCTCATATCATCTTACGGAGTTTGCTCATCAGGGATAGGGATAGATATATAGTATTTTAAATTTTAAGTTTATTTTAATTAAGTATTTTTTTAAATTAAGTATTTTTTCATTTTAATTTTAAAACTTCAATTGTATATATTCACTTCTTGTATTTCCCTTTTTCTCTCTTCTGTTTCCACATTTTTGTAAAGCCTCTTTGAGACAATGGGACATTGTTAAAAGCACTATATAAATAAATTCAATTGAACTCATCAGCAAGAGCTGCACCTTAGAATATAAAAATAAAACCTTTTCTCTGTATTTTAGCCCCATCTGCTGCTCATTAGAGTGATTACACCATTACAATGATGTGTCTATATGCATGCCACAGCACCCAGAACATGACAAGCATTAATAAACATATAGAATACATGCAGAAGCTCCAGTTTGTCATTTTAGCTAAAGATTCTAATAAACAAACAAACAAATAAACCACAGAGTCTTCAACTGTCCAGTGTGAGTGAGTCTGTGCTCACGATGGCCTCAGGGTCTACAGGGCTCCTGCTGTAGTCTTCAGGGCCGATAGACAATAGACAGAAATACAGTAGACTTCCTGTCAGCTCAGACCATCTCTCAACACTGTGTTTCCTCCCACAGAACTGTTGCTCAGCCTTGTTTTTTTATTGTTGTTGGTTTCTGCACCATGATGTGTGAGCTCTAGAGACTGATGTGTAAATCCCAGGACATCAGCAGGTTCCAAAACTCAGACCAGCTCACCTGGCACCAACAGCCATGTCCCAGCTAAAGAAAGAGATCAAATTCAAATTCAATTTATTTGTATAGCGCTTTTAATAATTCACATTATCCCAAATCAGCTTTACAGAAGTATAGAAACAGAAGAGAAAAAGAAACAAAGATAAAATAATAATAGGAAAAAAAAAATTAATAAAAATAAACAAATTAATACATACATTTAAAGTTTAAAATTTCAAAATATTAATTTAAAGTTTATAATATTACAATGTATTTTGTGTTTAGTTTTGTGTTCGGTTTTCTGTGTCTTTTATTTTGATATGTTTCTTGTGTCTTGATTCCCTTGTCTTGGTCCTCCTGCCCTGTGTATGATGGACCACCTCCAGACGTGGTCGAGGAAGTGGTCCATCCAGGTCAGGATTATCTGAAAAAGACTTAAGACACTGGAGACTTTGTGAGCCCCATGTCCCCAAAGAGACCGGAGCCTCAATCCAGAGAAAAGCACAATCTAATCCAAAGAGATTATCTACACAATATGTACAGAAAACACAGAGTGTAATGAGAAGCTCCTGTTAAGATGAGGAACCTTTTTAACTATCACCCTAGAGTCCTGGGGACCATTGACATCCTTATGATCGGCCTGTTAACAAAAGAGAATGCAGAAAAGACCCCAGAAAGTCCCATTTTTAGTTCAAGCAGAGACGTGTATGAAAACACTTATTGGCTGTGATCACAAATGAGTGTGATGTGTGTATGTTGGTCCCCACGGCTGCAAGCAAACACACAATGATCCCTATCAGATGTAATGGTAGCAAACTGAAGGCCATAGCACAATACTGTAGAAATTCTTACTGCATGTGGAAGCAGGACATTTATGGAGTCCTGAATGGTGCACATAAGTCTGGTGATAAATTGACCGGCCTCCCTGTGGTGTGAAGACGGAGGTCCTGGGAGGACTAATTTAACTAATGCCACTGTGTGTCTACGGACTTTAATGCGTGTGTTGAAACGAACACTTAATCACTTAGAACACACATCTAACAGAGTTCTTCCTTGCCAAAGTCACCTGAGACTTGTTCATTAGAGAACAACTCAAACACATTTAAATAAAAGTTTAAATTAAAAAATAATTTACATTTAAAAATAAAATCTTTTGTATTATATTAATCTTTGTATAATAATCTTTTAGTATTAAGTTTCAAAGTCCATAAACAAATAAAATTGAACTGAAATGTATATGGGACAAATAAAAGCTTCCTTCTCAACCTACAGTTCATAATAAAGTGGACAGCAAATGTATCTGAACTCTCTAAAGACCACCTTGTGGTTTAAAACATACTAAATGTCGTTTTCCATAGAGCACATACTGAGGTCTTCTAACAGCCTGTTTCTGGTTTCAGATTGCATGCTGGGTTTTTTTCAATGCCTGTGTGTAAATTATACAATTTTTATATTTTTAACAAGAAAATCATTTTTGTTTATTTAATTTTTTCAAAGAATGTTTGATTTTTGATGGTTAAACATAAATATTCAACCTCTCCTGTGCATTAGCTGCAGAAGGTTCAGTTAGTTAGTTACTCTCGGGTGGAGATATTTACCTTCAGAAGTGCACATGCAGATGCTAGAAAGATTAGCAATACTACCCTAGGCGGATATACTAACCCTCCAACTCTGGCATTAGAGCCCTCACAAGGGGTGAATGGGTTACGACTAGGCAGCATAGTCACAAAGCCAAAGCTAAGGCTAAGGCTCAATCACAGGACAGTTACATTTATGGCATTTAGCAGACATCCTTATCCAGTGTTAAACAAAAGTGCTTTTAAGTCTCGATGAAGACATTAACTAATTCAGACTGGGGGGCACGGTGACTTAGTGGTTATCACGTTCGCCTCACACCTCCAGGGTTGGGGGTTTGATTCCCGCCTCCACCTTGTGTGTGTGGAGTTTGCATGTTCTCCCCGTGTCTCGGGGGTTTCCTCCGGGTACTCCGGTTTCCTCCCCCGGTCCAAAGACATGCATTACTAAAATTACTTGACATTTAGAAAGAAAGGATGATGTACCGTGATGTACAGGAACATAGGCAAATATTCAAAGTAAAATAACTTTAGCTGTTTCTTCATCTGTAATGAGTTTATTTTATATAAAGGCCTCAAGCATCTCTGTAAAGAAAAAACACTCAAAGACAGACATTTAAAAAAGCATGATGCAGAGGAAATGTACGGTTCTGCATTAGCATGTTAACATGTAACTAGACGTCGTGTTCCACAGACGATAACCATCTGAAATCACAGCACATTCCTACAGATTATTATTTTTATTACAATAATGTAAAAATAAAGTAAAACTGCTAATCATTTATCAGAACACGTTCACTGGAAATTAAAAACAAATATATATATTTATATATATTGAGCTAGCTAACGTTAGAGACTCGTGCAGGTCAGTTGCTTTAGTGTCCACATCCTGATGAAGAGTCTGGTATAAAATTAAAGAGTAGATTGAAATGTTTTAACATCACAACATGAATCGTGCTAATGTTCTGTTAGTGTTGTCATTAATGATGGCAAAAGAACAGCAGTAAATGAGCGCTAACATAACAGAAACACAGCAATGTACAAGTTCACACAGGTGAGAATTTAAGGATAAATCATAAATTCGCACAAATATATTAAATAATTCTAAGCTAAATTTGTCAGTTTTTTTTTAGCATGCATTGAACTAAACATGACTGATGAGGTAGCGTGAAGTCTGCTAATCATTATCTCATGATTGTCCATCACTTGCATGCAATTTCTGTTATTAAAGTAATCAGTCATGCAGAACTGCACATGCTACTAATTATCAAAACAAGTTCCACTAAAAATATCATACATTTACATTCATTAATTTAAAAAAAGTGAAAATTTGAAAAAAAAAAGTTTGATCACATTGGAAATAAATATTATGAATAAAAAACCACAACAGAAAAAGTAAATAAATGAAGCTTATGTTCTGTCAGGACTACAAAGCCATAACACCTGACCACGCCCAGACATACCATCTAACATTACACATCATAGCCACACCCACATGCTAGCTAATAAGCTAATGCTACATAGGGATTGAGCTAGGTAACAAGAGTGAAACAAAAGCCTTTAAAATAAAATCATAAAGTGCAATAAAATTATTCTGTTCCTAAATGAACAGAATCACATTTTCAATGTAAAATAAGTTATATTTTATCTATTGAGCAGCTTTCTGTGTCACACGTTACATAATAAAGCCATTTCTTTCATTAAAGCACTTTGTGTCAATATAAAAAAAAACAGCATGTTCACTTTCAATAAATAAATAAATCAATAATTATAATAATCTAATCATGTCTGTTGCGTCTGCGAAGCCCCGCCCCCAATTCGTTTGGACACATTTCAGCCACGCCTTCTTCTTCATCCATGTTCCCTCCCTGCTCCTCATTATACAAATCCTCATCGTACTCCTCTGGAGCCACGCCCACATTTTCATCATGCTTCTCCTTCATCTTCTTGTGATGCTTTGTAGCCCCGCCTACTCCACCCTCATATTCCTCCTCTAGAGGCGGCATGCTGTCGCTCTTCTCTCCGTCCTCTCTCTCTCCACCTGGTTTGCAACTGGTTTCCATGGCACTCAGTGACTCGATGAGGTTGTCAAGGTTACGCTCACATGATGCCTCTGAAAAGCACAAACAGGAAGGGGAGGGAATGTCTCAACCAATGTTCTGTTTACTTTGTGTGCACACACACATGCTCAACAACACACTCACGCATGCATTTACACACACACTCACACACACACACACACACACACACACACACACACACACGTATACGTTCACACACACACACACACACACACACACGTATACGTTCACACACACACACACACACACACACACACACACACACACACACGTATACGTTCACACACACACACACGTATACGTTCACACACACACACACGTATACGTTCACACACACACACACGTATACGTTCACACACACACACACACACGTATACGTTCACACACACACACACACGTATACGTTCACACACACACACACACACACACACACACACGTATACGTTCACACACACACACACACACGTATACGTTCACACACACACACACACGTATACGTTCACACACACACACACACACACACACACACACGTATACGTTCACACACAATGATCATTTTCAACAGCTTGCAGGCAGAAATATTGTTGTTGTGAATAAACATCTTTAATTGAACACGCAGGATTAGAGACAAAGTTCAAAATGATAGATGAATTTCAAACAACAGAGTGTGTGTGTGTGTGTGTGTGTGTGTGTGTGTGTGTGTGTGTGTGTGAGAGAGAGCATGGAGACGAGAGAGCGGGCACTAAGTAATATTTCACAAAAGTTTGATTCAGTTCTTAATTTCAAACTGATTCATTTGTTCATTTCAGCATAATAATCAAGAAAATCAGTGTATCGTAAAACCTGTGTGTGTGTGTGTAGGTGTGTGTGTGTGTGTGTGTGTGTGTGTGTGTGTGTGTGTAGGTGTGTGTGTGTGTGTGTGTGTGTAGGTGTGTGTGTGTGTGTGTGTGTGTAGGTGTGTGTGTGTGTGTGTGCACCTATACCTGTTGGTGCACACTGCATCCCCCGTTTCTTCATCAAGTGTCGGATACACTGCAGCTGAGTCATGATCTCATTCTTCTGCTCCATCGCCACTGACTTCACACTACACACACGATGATAACATCACTTAATGAACTTAAGCTTGTGTGTGTGTGTGTGTGTGTGTGTGTGTGTGTGTGTTTACCAGTTAGTCAGAGGGTCGAGTTGAGTGAGGATGGAGTTCAGCATTTTCTCTGTCTGAGCCAAACGCTGTTCTAGCTCATTCAGCTGATTCTCTACACACACACACACACACACACACACACACACACACACACACACACACACACACACAATATATAGTTATATACACAATGTATGCGTCATACTTTTTCCTTACTCATTCCCTCCATTTTTGTACACATACACATAAATATATACATACACACAAATACACACACACACACACACACACACACACACACACACACACACACACACACACACACACACACACACACCTGTCTCCTCAGATTTGCAGAGTCCTCGGACGGTCCTCTCTTTCTGAGCGTGTGCGTCATCTGCAGACTTTATCTGTACACACAACACACACCATCATGAATACTGTGTGTTTATAATTCGTTATTATGATGTATAACAGCTGTGAGACGACCTTGAGGAACTTGTACGCGGCGAACAGTCCGACTCCGATGGCGTACAGCGGCATTAGTGTGAACACATAGCCCTTATTATTGCTGCTGATTTTGGCTTTTTCCTTCCTCAGTTCCTGTTCCATCAGCCGCTGAACCTGCTGCACATTATCAGGGGGGCCATGCTGGGGGGGAGCAGGGCTGAGGGGGGGGCCAGGGTGAGGGCCTTCAGGGGACACACACATTTAATAACACTTAGTAACACACACACAAACATACACACACACAGTCAGTCTCTCTCTTTATCCCTCACACACACACACACACACACATTTAATAACACACATGTAATAAGACTTAAGCAAGCAAGATGGCGCCGCAGATGACAGCCTCAGTGTTTATCTCCGCAGTGTTTGTTCTGTTTTTGTTAGTTTTTCCTGTCAAGAAAACCCGATCAGTCTCACCAGAGATGAACTGCTGAACATTCGGCAGCACACAGCGCAAGACCTTTTACCGGTTTTTCAGTATTCTGACGTTTTGCTGAATATCGTAGTTGGCGGAGCGGCTGCTCTGTTTAAGCGCTTCAGGACGCGCAGACGGGGAAAACGCACCGGCGCGCTCGTGAAACTCAGATTTTGAAACACTCTTCATTAACTGCAAACCGTTCTATTCGCCGCAGGAGTTTTGCTCGTTCATTCTGGTGAGTGTTTACATCCCACCACAAGCTCACGTGAGCTCGGCCTTACAGACACTCGCTGATCTGATCACAGAGAGTGAGCAACAACACCCGGACTCTGTAGTAATAATACTTGGGGACTTCAGTAAAGCGATTCTCTCATGTGAACTACCAGAACTCACTTAACCTACAACAATAACAAGCCAGGGTTCACGGCGAAACTCAGCCAGCTCCGTCAGGCCAAAGTGCTCACAGGAATGGGAAGAAACCCAAAATCACCGG